>NW_010299387.1:0-15553 GCF_000700745.2 Antrostomus carolinensis | reverse complement strand
ATTTATACTTTAGAAAAAGGAAAAATCCAGAGTCTTAAAAATTTTATATAAAACTACAGCTTACAAGCTTTGTTTGTTTCATTTTAAAACCTTTACCAGATTTACGGGTGGAAAAGCTGGTTTTGTTGCAAAATTGCACATTATATGAAATACAGAAGCTTGTACTGTATATTGGATATGCAATCAACATTACTTCAGCCAATGTTATGAAGCCTGGAGCTGGAGAGAGTCTACGTTTCAACCTCTTAGATATCTACTGAGAATATTTACTTGATTTGTCATTTTCATACTCCAGTACTTTCTGGTAGAACACAAAAGTGGCTTCAACAGATTGAAGTTTAAAACTTTACTGGAAAAAGTAGATTAATTTTTAGTCCCAGGTTTGACCTTGAATGGGGGAAAGCTTCAAGTAAGTTCTATTTAAACAGGAAATCTTCACCCACAGTTTCCCCTAATTCTTCACAAAAACACACACCTTATTTGAAACAGTGCCCTTTACTGATTCAAATAAATAAAACCCACTCTCTGAACCTTTCATGTTATAGCATGCTACAGCAATAACTGTTTTATGAGAACTGGAAATCAATGCAATTAGCCAAGAAAACTTTTAACACAAACACCTTGATATTAGAAGATGAGGCATCAATGGACTAGAGAAATTTCAGTAAAACTTTTGTATGTCTCATGTTCATAAAGAAGTGATTTTAAGCAGTCATTTTTGTCTCAAAATACAATTTGTTGGCAAAACTAATAGTACAGCAATATTTTCCAAGACCCTGCAAGAATCTTTTATCATAATATGTCAGAGTACTCTGAGTACTCTAAAGAAGCAGTTAGGTCTATTATCCTTACTTTTACATAAGGATAAATCAAGTAGAGAAATTAAAATAACAACCAATTAAAATATGTTTGCTTTTTCATGCCTCATGTTCTGAGGTATCATTCTCATAGCTACTGAGCACTTACTATTTCAGTGTAACCAGAGGTACTTCTCATACCTGAAAAATCTGATTAATGGACTGACCCAAAGCACCATATCTTTTATAAACCATGGAGAAGGAAAGCCATGTTGATTTCAATTGTAAGGGAAGAAATCATTACATTCATTAACTCCTTCGCATAGTTTCTTCAATGAAAGAGAGATTTCTCAAAAGTTAAAAAGGTGTTGTCATAGTACACTTGGAATACTTGTGGCACTAACTGCAGACCACATGGGGGTATGGATTTTCCAACTAAGTATAATTAGAGACTGGTACTCTAACAGTTATCAAACTTATGAACTCTAAGCATATTACTACAGGAGAAACTGTCACTCCTGATAAATGAAAAAAAGCACAAACGCAGCTCTCAGGGAGACATTAACCAGACTGGTGGATGAACCAGCTTTTTTAGTTTAAGCAGATGATAGGAAAAAAAAAAATTCTGGACCAAGACCTGAAAGAATTCCCCCAGGACGAGAATAGGTCTCGAACCTAGTCTGTATAGTTTGCCTTTTAATATCAGAAGGAAAACTCATGCTGTGGGAAAACACCTTCACAAATAAAATTTACTCAGCATTCAACTTGCCAAACCAGTGAAACAGTCTTTACTCCGGATAAACCAGAAAGAAAAGATGCAAGAGAATTCTCATAAAGTTCCAGAGGTTCCTGAAGTGACTTTTTTTTTTTTTTTGTCCACATATGAGAAGCAGATCTATGAGATTCCTATTCAACCTTGTCTTTGAGGTCTAGCACACAATAAATCCAGATTTTTACTGGATGTATAATTGAATAATTTCACTTCAGGAGTCCCTCCAGATGTATAGAATTATGTCAGCTGTTTCTAGGCACTAGTGATCTGCTAGCTGTAATAACCAAAATCAGTGAACTGTTCAGCATTGCCATGAGATGGGCAACAGACAGATGAGTATATTAATTGATATATCAGCTTCCTCATAAAGGACATGGGATCACACACACAATTGGGATTACACATTGTGCAGGGGGCTGTCAGTTAGCATTTCCACATGTCACCATCTAGTATAAAAAAATTTTGATAGACCTCTGAGCCATGGGGTAAGCCTACCCTGATGTAGACACTCCCTTCTGCCAGGGAGTGCCCACATTCTTGGGTTACTAGAAGGTGCACCTCCCAAGCATCTAAAGAAGATCCTGCTACTGTTTATCCAAAAGTTATAAAAATAAATAAAAAAAAAGTTTTACTTTGCGAGTAAACAGGACAGTTAGTAATCCTAAAAATAATAACTTTAGTTTTATACTTCAAAGAAATAGGTAATACAGTGAAAACACATCCACGTGTCCAAGTTGTAAGAAAGTGAGCTTGTAATATATGATTTAATACCAAAGGTTGAACGTTACAAATATCAAAAGGACTAAACAATTGAACAAACATAATACAGAATATGACTATTATGGGCTGAAAAATATATAAATTATTAGTGGTCATTAAAATGTAAAATACATAGATAGGTCATACTGGAAGAAGCAATACAACAGCTTCTGTATTAGGGTAGTATGAAACACTTTATTAAGAAAGTGGCCAGACAAGATGTTTCTTGCCTATTACCTTACTGCTCATATAATGCAAGATAACACTTGTTCTGATGTTTAACCACTTGGACATTTAAAAAAGACATTCAACTCTTGGGAAGTGCCCTTTAAAAAAAAAAAAAAATAATAATTTTCAAGTTAGAAATATGGAAAGATATCAATATCTAGAAAAAGTTACTGTGGATATAAGTTGCTAAAAACAAACAAACAAACCAAACATCCTCATAATTTTTGATGCAAATTAGTGGCCTTCAGCAACATGGAAAACCCTTTTGCTAGCATCTCACTACGCTATCACTGATGGATATCATGGCAGTCGTCTCAGAATCCCATCCTATTTTTTTCTCTTTCAGCAGAAGAGTGGAGATCTGCAAAAGATATATACAGTGGCCATAAACTATAAAACTATCATACTGAGAACACACTCATTCTCTTTGCCCTAGTTCTCATCCTCATTCTTCATTTTAGAAAAGGCAAGTAGATTGTATGCATTTGTGATTCCATTTGAAATTCCATAGTTCAGACCATAATTCAAACCCTGAGAATGAGGAGTATTATGCACTTCAAAAGAACTTTTAACACTACAACTTCAAAGTGCATTTTCAAATATTAAACAAAGCTGAGGTTAAAGGTATTCTCATTAGAGTGTGACCCATTGTTCAATCTTTTCATTATTCTTTTAAACTATAGGTTCAATCAACTGAAGATTTCAAATGAACTCACCTGCCAAAGGCCCATCTTCACAATACATAATGCTTCTTGACTGAAGACTGACACAAATACTCTTAAAAACAATATAATCAACTGTAGGTCATAAATTTGCCTTAAAAATAGAGTGACACTTCCCCAATGCCTGGTTCTCAGGCATTTTGACTTAAATGTCAGGATAGTGAGTATAGAGGTAAGATTAAAACTGTACCTTACTGTTTTACAGTAGTGAAACAATTTATTAATGAAATAGTCACAATTAGACACAATAGGACAATTAGAGGGCAATGCTTTTCTATTTATACAATACTTAAGACAAATATATTTTTGTAAGGTAGTGTAGTAAAGCAAAGTTAGTGTAATATATATCATGTTCATACCAGCCAAGAAATATTTTCCTATTAATATATAATTATGAATGTTTTATTTATACAGTTATTTCCATAAATAATTTGTTTAATACTTGCACTACAAGTAGATGAGAAACGTTTATGTTCAGATAGAAGCTGTAGAATTTAAAACATGTATTCTACACATACTGAAAAAAGTTCAGATGACAGTCTTTTAATAATTACTACGTACTTCAGAAAGTTTTTATTCACAGACTCCAAAAGTCTGTGATAGAAAAGTACACTAAGCCAATTACAAGACTGTATTTTGTAACTTCTAACATGTTGCACCACTGTGACAATGTGAAAAACATTAATCAGATTACACAGAGTGGAATGGGAAAACTCTAACCAAAAGCTAGAATGAAAACAGCCATCCCTTCGTGGAATAACATCAGCATCTTTTAATTATTTTTCTAATGCGTTCTCCTCTACTCCACCTCCTCAATCAAAACAGAATCCTGGCATTATTTTCTCTCAGGATCCTAAAAATATTCCCATATGTAAACCATCTGTTAAGCCACTACTCCTGTGAGAGGAAGATATCCATCTTTAAGTTCCACCACTATTCTTCTACCACTAATCTTCCCCAGAATTCCTCCAGTGGACCACAGTACACCTTTTTTTCCATTCTGAAGCTGTAAAACTTCTGGTTTGTATTTAACGTGTGAGAAGACAGAATATACAGGCCAAATAGTTAAAACAGTGCAGTCAAACACTTCATTTCTTACCAATAAAGCACATGAAGATAGTACTCATTAGAGAAATGCAGTCACCCTGCATATAAAACCCCTCAATCCTAACATTCATTTCTCTTTAAAATTTGATGTCTTCTGAGGGACACAGCTTGAAGCTTGTCTTCTCTGTCCTTTATTCACCATACTACCAAGCTGCTACAAAAGCCTATTCCCGTTCTTCCTGCAATCACATCTCCTCATGCTGAAATCAAGCTACTGAAGGGTGGTCTCCTGCCCTTTATAACTTCCAGCTTCCTTTACCAGGTACCTTCCTCATCAGTCCTAACAGCTGATTTAAAGGCTCTGCTTCTTTGCTCTATAGGTAAATATTTCTTTTAACAAGATACTTGTTTCCTGAATGTTTGTATTCCATAAAGGACAACTTTTAGTTAACACTTACTATTCAGAAACTCTATAAATTTTTATTCAACTTAAAGTTACTAATGATAGGAAAAGACCATTTACTCTCAAATTTTAGTTTGATATAGTCATACTTACAGTTCAAAATATCAATCAGAACCTCAAAATCTTATGAACAATTCAATTTATTATATAATCACATCATGGAATAATTTTTTTTTAGTTAAGGAAACTAATTTTTTAAAGTTAAGTTTAAAACAGAAGAAAAAATAAAAAGAGGAATGAAGAAAATTAAGGGCTCAAGCTAGTCTTGTACATAATTGATCTATGTCCATTTTTTTCCCCATTCATTGAAGAAAAGCTAGAAAGAAGGTGACAGAAAAGAAGACAGGAAAATTAATGGGTAAATAAATATTTTCTAAGAAGTTTTATCTTTACAAATAAAGGAAATAAAACAAAGAGTCAAAGCAAAATACATATTTTATTTTAAATCCAACTGAAAAATAGAGTATAAAACCAGTTTCATGTTGTTAAAGATCTTGTTTTCTGTGGAAAACATTGCTTAGTGGGTTTTTTGATAAATTCTAAAATAATAAATATTCTTCCAAAAAACCCCCAAAACTTCACCTGTCAATATGTTACCACATCCATTTTCGAATTTGTTATCTGCTTATATATAGAAAATATATTTACAAATGAACAGAAGCTGCTTCATAGTTCCATCATGTCAGCCTTTTTTTGTATCATGGCTATTTATTTGCATAAAATTTTCAATTGACTTGCCAGTTATTTATAAAGAAAGAGAATAAATTTAATTGCTCACTGGACCAGCAAGTGCAAAATCTGTGTTCCACAGACTGCAGAATAAATTGTTTATAGGTACAGAAAACACACCTACACTCAAAAGTCCTGAAATAATTGGTAATGTAGTTCTCCAAAGATGTTTTCATTTTCATATTGTTACTACTCTGAGTATTGTTTTCATTTACCACCTGCGTGATTATGTTGTGTAAATCCTGGAGGTATCCTAGCTTTCTTTACAAATGCATTGCATTCTTTTAAGAGTATGTTTATAAAGTAAAATTGCATAAGGGAAGCTTTAAAGCTTTAAAATTTGGGTCAATTTATAGAACTTTCCCTCTTCCTCCTCCCCTTCCATGTTTACTGAAGCAGAAGATATTTTTTTTATTACTATTTTGTCATTTCTAGTATAAGGAAAAATGTTTTTTTAAAGGAGAAATAGTACCTTTTGTAAGTATTAACCCCACTGTGTAAGTAATTGCTATATAATTCGTCTTTGCTATATCAATAACTTAGAAAATCACAGCTTCTGCAGATGTATGTATTTGATTAATGTTAACTGAAATCATTGCAGAATTTGGCTTATAGCTTATAACAGAAACATTATCAGATCTTTTACGTGTTAGATTTCAGCACATATTTCAGTAAATGAAAGGAAATCCTGTATAATCTGCATACATACTCATGAATAAGAAAAACACATCTTAAAAATATAACAACACAATTCAAAGATTCTAAACAACCTTAACTTACATAATAATAGTTATAATAATTATGATAATTTTACTTATATTCCATATTTTTCATGATACTGTTGGTTATTTTGTAAATATTAATTGTATAAAATTATTTGTTTCTGCAAAATCAGTTTATTTGGTTATCTGTTCTTCTCCTGGCACATATTTAATGCCAAATAACTCCTCGATCAAAAGATTTTATAACATGTGGCAGATGTGAAATATGTTAAACAAAACAAAACAAAACAAAAAAATCTGAACAGCTGGCATGTTGTGATGTGTACTGGTTTACAAACACTGTGGGCCATTCTGTCTTTTCTCTCTTTCTGTACACATAATAAAACTTTATTGGATAATAAATATCTAAATCATCTCACTTTCCAGACCAGTAAAATAAAACTGTCAGTACACATTGTTAGAGATCTAGGATTCCAGGTGTTATTCAATTACTTCTAGGAACATTTCTTCCTCATTATCTTTAATTTTACATTGAATGGTAAAGTATATACAGTGTATTTAATTCTAATTCTGAAATAGATATGTAAAATAATGTTTTATTATAAAAACTTTGCAGTAAAACCCTTGGAAAATATTATATTCTCAGAGAACAAGGTTTGCATTCATCCCTGTTTCCCCCGTGGTCTCGTTTCCCCAGTGGTCTCATTTCCCCCTTTATCAAACATGTGCATTCACTTTGACACACTCCTCTGTGAAGCGACCACTGACCTGTTTCTTACCGTTTCTTTAGAGGGCTTAAAAAACAGATCTCAATTATTTGAATTAAATCATAGTTAAAGCTTGGGCTTTTGACCTCTGTGAAGCGACCACTGACCTGTTTCTTACTGTTTCTTTAGAGGGCTTAAAACACAGATCTCAATTATTTGAATTAAAGCATAGTTAAAGCTTGGGCTTTTGAGAGTATTTAGACACCTTAACTTTTCTTTATGTCAAAAAATAGCGGACAAAACAGTCTTTTATCTAACTCTCTTTTACCTCTCCTTACTGCCTACCACACTATGCAGGAACTTAAAAGATCCATGACATTACAATGCCATAGGATGGATCACTCCTCACTCATCTACCAACATCTGATCCAGATTTAGATCCTTAGCCGTGATCATGTCTCTCTCAGATCTCTTTTGAATCACAGCACAGTTCTTTATCAGTCAACAGCACTGCTACTCCTATACCACTTTGAATCGCTGCCAAACACAATGCTGTGTCCCCTTCAATTCCCTACCAGAAATTCCACAGTCCTCATCTGTACACTTTCTTTAACCAAGGAGTCCATGTGTCAGAACTATGCCTGGAGTTTGACAGGGTCATCAAGTAATTCTCAATAATTCTTTTTTGGAGCTGAATAAGGGAAGACAAATTCTGCATCTGCTGACCTACTGGCACACTCTTTTGTCCTAGCTTCACATGGGTTGTGTCCTAAATTACCTTAGATAATTCTTTCATCCATATTTATTTTCTTTCCAAAAGGGGGATGAAACTTCAGCACACTGCTGTAAGCAAAAGCAGATTGAATAAAACAGGGAAACTTTCATTAGTTTTAAAAGGCAGTCAGTGAACATACAAGTCAAACAGCATGAGGAAGATTGTCAGTCTCTAGTTAGACAGTAATGTGTTTGATAGAAAACATAAAGTTACTGTGTTTAATACTTAAATGGCAATAATCTAACAGCAATGGTATGGCAGAGAACAGGGGAGAAGAAGAAAGCTGAGTCATTATAGGAGAGCAAATAAAAAAAACTGAGACCACTGGCATATGAACATTAGGTAGGAGTCTGTAAAATATCCAGGAGATTATCCAAATGTTCTTCATTTTGGTAGCTTCCATATTTTGATAAACCTTGATTAAGGTTTATTTTACTAGACTATTTTTCCTAAAACCATTTATTTATTATTAACCATTAATTATTCTACTTTCCTGTATTTTTTCTATTTGCTGCATACATACTAATTCTATTACACTGTGAAGAAAGAATACTTGGAAATCAGTGTCATTCATTTTATCATTTTGCAATTTTTCTGGAATTTTAGTGGTATCTCAAGATTCCAGAAAACATGTTTAAAGAGTCAGAGGGTTCTTAGTCAACTTTTTCAAAAAGCAAGTATAATATTTATATGACTTTCGGGATTTAAAATAGTAATAAAAATAATATTAATGCCTTAATTTAATGGCTGAAATGCTCCTCAAATAATCCTGAGATAAAGGACTTTGAATTACAACTTTGACACACTCCATAATTTATTCAGAAATATAATATTTAGTTTGGTTTTTTTTAATTTTTTGCAAAATGCCAGATAATTATGTCTTTAAAATATAATAACATATTTATATCATTGATATGATTTTTTTTATCTTTCAGAGTACGAGTAAAAATGAGCACAATTTTGTCTCTAAATCCACTTGGACATCAGTTTTCCACATTTGTCTTTGGCTAGACTTATCATGTACCTTTCTTCCAGAAATGTCAATTTACATGTATAATATCAGTGTAACCTTCCTTATTTTATAAGTACTTTTAATTTTTGAAGCATTTTTTTCTCTTTAATGAACAGTTCCTTTTAAGCAATTGTTATTTCTGAATTACATATCTGAGAGAGGAGTACCACAGAAGGTTCTTCAGGTTTTAGAAAGATTTTTTTTTTAGATTTCTAAATAGAATGTACATTGTATTTAATCTCATTAGTGGAGATGTATTAAAATTGACAGTCCAACACTGAGTTCTTTTCTCCAAAAATTGTGATTAACTAAAAGAGTGAATTAACAAGGTTTAAAGAAAAATAAACCATATGTACATTTAATTCCAGGTCAGAATGACCTTGTGTTTGTCCTAGTTAGATGGTGCTGAATTCTGATAGTGCCCACATAATCTGAATTTTTACCTTCCTGTAATGGTACAAAGCTCTTTTCATATTTAGGCTGATAATAAATACGTCTCTTCATACAAATTAAAATTATTTAATTAGTCAAAATTCCTAGTTAATTACAAACTAAGACTGACCATTTCCAAACACAGTGAAAAGGTATTCATAGACTGTAAAATCACTACCAATTTGACAGACATAAATATATTATTTCTTCCTAGATTAACAAATTCTACTGAAGTATAACCTTTTCCTTTTTTTTTTTTTTTCTTTTTTTCTTTTAAGTTGTAATGGAACAACAGAAACTCCAGACATAGAATAAACTTTTTTTTTTTTTTTTAAATTTCTATAATTCAGAGGTCAAAAATTAAAATAAGATAAACTGATATTCCACCACTGAAATGGTCAAAATTATATATTCATTGAATTTTGAACACTGAGTTATGAACTCTATCAGGACTTTTACTGAATTTATTTAACTCTTCTCTCTTTGAGCACTTTCCCCAATTTATAGCAAATATGCAGTATGCCATCTTGAAACAAAGATTCAGGGACATTATCTTAACTTTAATAGCAAGTGAATAAATTTACTTGCAAAACAATAAGCAAAATTGAATTTTGTTGCTTTTTTAAACTTCTGTTGGTTTTTTATATCTTTGAGATATTATAATCATATTAATCAATATTGATAATAACAAACTATGATAAAAATAATAAAATGTATTATAATCTACTATTGAAAATTAAAGGTCAGAAGCTCTTACTGGGATGAAAAAAATGTTCTTAGAATGAATTTGCAATGTTTAGTAGGGTCATAATTGATATTACGCACTCAGTATAACTATTTTTTTTTGGAGTGGCAGAGTTGTTGTTTTTCTCAGTGTGTCAGACTTTCCAGAACACCCATGATACCACTTTTAATAAATTAAAATAATAGAAAGAAATACCCGGTTATTTAATTTCTCTTTGTCAGAAAATCTTCAACACACATCAATGCTCTGGTAAAACTCTTAAAACAGCTTTTATTTTACTAGTATGTTAATTTAAGATCTATTTATAAGTTTCTTTTTTATGGTCTGTTTTACATTTGAGGATGGTTTCTACAAAAATTTAATCAAGCATGAGTTTGAAGCATTACTAACAATTTTGTTCTGTGATGAACTGCATTTTTCAATCAGTAGATTAGAATTCAACAGTTGCTCTAATAGAAATGTATACAGTAGTTTACAAAAGCTCCTTCAGGTATTTTTTCAGCATTGAAATAAAATTCAGTGTTTCTGAAGGAGACGCAAAGAATAGGTCTGTTGTTTTCTTTTATTTCTCGAATTACTTTTTCAGAGGTAGACAAACAAAATATGTATTTTCAGCAAAAGATGTATTTTCATACAAAAGATATAATATCAGCAACTATGCAACAACACATGTGGCAGATTAATATTAGGAATAAGGAATAATCAATCAGCCTTTTGCACAGAGTCAAAGGTAAGACTGGACTCTAAAATAAGGAATCTCTTTGGTAGTGCTCAAAGCGCACTGTGTTTTTTTGAGAAATTAAGAAAATATTTCTGTGTGGGTTTTTTTTTCTTTCAGCCTTAATTTTCCCACTCCTCCTCTTCAAAAGCACCTATGGGTAACCGTAGAAAAATAGAAAAGCAAGAAATGTTGGGGGTATTTTTAATAAATAATATTATAAATATAAATAATTTATTTTAAAGAATTCAAATCATGGCTTTGTTGTCTAAAATATACAAAACACATAATGGACTGTCATTAGTTGCTTGGCAACAATATGTTTGATGTTCTTCTGATGAATTTCATATTTCACACTGATGTATTAATTAAAAAGAAATCACATGTTGAAAGACACTTTTTTAGACAGCACTTGAGTGCTTTAATTGAAAAAATCCCTCTATTAATATTATTGGAGATTTGGCAAGAGCTATTATTAAATCAGAAGACAAAAAGGTGTATAATCCCCAGTGATACATATTACTTAGGTACCATTACTACCGAGTGTTTCTGTTTTGAATTTTTTTTTTTGCAAACTGTTAATTCTTTAAAAAAGAGTGGGGGAGAGGATTGCATTCTGTACATGATTAGAAGAGTCACAGCAGTGAAAATATTCTGCAACAGCTGAACAATTAGTCTTCTACATAAATCACAGAATCACAGAATATTAGGGATTGGAAGGGACCTCAAAAGAAATGTTTGAAATTGACAGTTTTGTCCAATGTCTGAGATAGCCCTGAATCCAAGTAAACTGTATTTATTTTGTATGTATTGTAAGTTAAGAAGTATTTATGAGTATTGTCATTGCTCATAACAGGCCACAGGTATTGTATTGAGTTTGCAAGGCCTCAGGATGAACACTTGCCAGGCTTGCTCTGGCTGAACTTGTCTTGAACTGCCTAGTGATTTGTTTTTACTTGACCCCAGAGAGGCTGGAGAAGGGTGAGCATAAGACCAGGTAAAGGGATAGATATCATATAATGTGCGTATAAAAATTCTAACTGTGTCATTATTAATGAGACATTGAATGTAACAGTGGTATTCTTTATTTTCTTTTGCTTTCTTTTTTTCTCTAATAACTAAATCTTGTCTAATAGAGATTCTACAATTAGATCCAGGATAGAAAGTGCCAAGATAGAGCCAATTAGATAGTGCAAAGCCCCTATGCATCACATTTGAGAAGTTGTGGCAGTCTGGTGAGTTTCCATGGACTGGAAAAGGCCAATTCTGTGGCCTTCTATGATGAGGTTACAGCATTGCTGGATAAGGGAAGAGTAACTGATGTAATCTTCCTGGACTTGTGTAAGGCATTTGACACTGTCCTACAAAACATCTTTGTCTGTAAGTTGGAGATGCATGGACTGGATGGATGGACCACTCGGTGGATAAGGAATTGGCTGTATGGTCACACTCAAAGAGTTATATTCAATAGCTTGATGTCCAAGTGGTAACCAGTGAGGAGTGGCATCCTTTGGGAGTCAGTATTGGGACCGGCACTCTTTAACATCTTTGCCAGTGACATGAACAGTGGGATTGAGTGCACTCTCACCAAGCTGTGTGGTTCAGTCAACATGCTGGAGGGAAGAGATGCCTTTCAGAGGGACCTTGACAGGCTTGAGAGATGAGTCTGTGAAAACATCACAAAGTTTAACAAGGCCTAGTGCAAGGTCCTGCAGCTGGGATGGGGAAATCCGAAGCACAAATATGGGTGGGACAAAGAATGGATTGTGAGCAGCCCTATGGAAAAGGACTTCTTAGTGGTTCTGGTGGATAAGAAGCTCAACGTGAGCTGGCAATGTACATTTCCAGCTCAGAAGGCCAACCATATGCTGGGCTACATCAAGAGAAGCAGGGCTAGCAGGTTGAGGGAGGTGCTTCTTACCCTCTAGTCTGCTCTTGTGAGATCCTGGAGTACTGCATCCAGTTCTGGGGCCTTCAACACAAGAAGGACATGGACCTACTGGAGCGAGTCCAGAGGAGAGCCGTGAGGATGATGAGAGGGCTGGAGCACACCTCTCCTATGAGGACAGGCTGAGGGAGTTGGGGCTGTTCAGTCTGGAGAAGAGACTATAATATCTTAATATCTATAATATCTTAATGCTCCTCTTTTGTTCTACAAATACACACAAAACTACTTGATACACTGTGAACCAACACATAAGCAATGATGTTTATTTCCTTTATTTTATGTTAGCAAAGAACATTGCGCAGATGGTTTGTAAAGTCTAATTAATAAAATATGACAAACTGTGAACTCTTATGTAACAATTCGTGCTTGTGTGAATTGTTTGGGTTCTGAAAGTTTTGTTTCTAAATCAAGGTTTCCTGAAGTTTTTTCTGCAATATTTTTTTTAAAATAATTTGTTTCTTTTAGCTTGTAGAGTCTGTTATAGTCAAAGCAAATAATTTTCCTGACTTTAATTAATTTTGGACCAGCAATTTCTTCATAGTTGCAAGTTATACCTGAAGTGAGTTAAAGTTGCATCTAGGTAAATAGGGTTTGTCCAAAACTGATAACTTTTTATTTGTTTGTTCATATGCTTAATAGAGTTTACTTTTTTTGGAAGAAATTGCTTTGTTTCATATGAGAAAAGTTGGTTTAAATATTTTTTAATTTTACTGGCTTTCATAGTAATCAGTTTACCTCAATAATTAAAAACCTTTAATCAAAATAAGTAAACTCTGAATAAGATTTCTATAAGTGTACAAACTTCAAATAATCTAGTCTGTTTACAGCCAAGAGAGGCTGCATTAAATAACAAGGAGCTTTAAGCCTAACCCAGATTTAGTGCCAGAGGCACATAAGACATTACAAATCAAGACAAGGATCTGAACCGAGTACCAGCAAGGAGCTTTCAGTCATGTGGTGGCATACTAAGAGCTGAAAAAAAAGAGATGATGATTTTTCAGGTAAAACTTTAAAAGCATGTATCAGAAATAAAAGGTTCTTCTATGACTGCACCTTATGTAGTCATTTACGCTAAGAAACAGTAAAACACTTTAGAATCTATTTAATGTCAAGCATGTAGGTAGGCTACTTGACATAATATGTTTAGAATATTTACTATCTTGTACAAAAATAATGAAAAATACAAATATTGCTAGCTGCATAGGACATGGTTTTGTAACAGAACAAAAATTCCTTAATTATTAAATGAGATAAACTGTACTGTCATATCACATTACCTGAATATTTGTACAACCAATTGGAGAAAAGACCTCTCTGCCTGCAAGCTATTTCAGTTCAATAAAATACTGATTTTCTAAGCCAACTAGAAAAAAGTTGGTGGGACAATCTTTTCCAGTTAAAAAATGGTACTCATTTGAATATATATACTTACATAAATTTTAAACAGTAGATTAATAATTCTTTGATGTCAACAACATTGCATCAATTGGCATAAAATTCCAATTTTTTTTCTACTGACTCAATTATGTGCTCAGGACATTTTACGGTTGGACTTCAGACTCACAGTTACAAATTTGAAGTAAACAGAAACAAAACCACACTTGTAAAGAGCCAAGATGTGTAAGCATTTAAAATCCTAGGCTCCCACTTTTTTCTAAGCTCAGACACCTGTAAACATCTATATGCTCTGCTGTGCACATTTTAAACTGACATACTGTTGACTATTTGGGTGCTGTAGAGTACACTACTAGTCATGGAAACATCCATTTGAGGCATTTCTGGATTTAGTGTTGTCCTGGTTTTGCTAGGATAGAGTTAATTTTCTTTTTAGTAATTAGAATAGATGTACTGTAGTTACAGTGTTTCAGTTCAGACTTATTATGAGAAGAACGTTGATAAAGTGCTAATAAAATTAGTTGCTGCTGGAGCTCAAGGCCACCGTGTTTGGCTGGTTCACAGTCGCATCAGGACTGGGAGGGAGAAGCGTAGTGAATAGCAAAACCCAAAATTGACATTTGAATGTGCCAATGAAATATTCCATATCATATCATGTCATGTCGGTACATTAACCAGGGTTGACCGGAAGACAGGGGTATTCTCTCAGGGATCGCTGGGGCTTGCTCTTCTGGGGTTTCGGTTTGGGGACTGTCTCTGTACCAGGACCGCTAGCTGGCACAGGCCAGGCATCGGTCAGAGGGCAGTGAGCATTCATTTGTATATTCTGTTATCACTGTTGTTATCATTACTATTTTATTTTAATTAGTAAATAGTGTTTATAACAATCTGTTAGTTTCCCTGCCCTTTTCTTTCCAATTCTCTTCTGTACTCCCTGGGGGAGGGAAGGGGAGGGTGATAGAGCAGGCTGTGTTTGGCTGCAAGCTGCAAGCAAAAAGGATGAATCCACCCAAACCACTACAACTGTCTTCTACTTGAACAAATATTTTAACTAGCAAAGCACTGTATAATACCTACGCACTGGAACTCCATTATGATTTGAAAAACAACTGAGAATATGGAATTGATGAAGCAGTCCTGATTTAGGAATGAAGGCTCAGTTATAGTGCTTGAATTGAGAGATACTAAAGAGAGTTCTTTACATAGGTAATTATTATTTTCGACTGAAGAATGTAACCTTTCCTGTACTTTACTGTGAGCTTCAGGTTCTATTCCAAAGATTACACAACTAAAATTTAGGCATTATTGTATCAAATTTATAAGCCTACCAGTGCCTTATATATTGCAATGAATTCTTACCCACATGCAAGCATAAGCATTGTAGCATAAGAAAGCAAATGTCACTCCAATCTTCAAAAAGGGCAAGAAGTAGGACCCGGGTAACCACAGACCAGTCAGCCTCACCTCCATCCCTGGGAAGGTGATGGAACAACTTATCCTTGGTGCCATCTCAAGGTGTATCAAGGACAAGAGGGTCATCAGGGACAGTCGACATGGCTTTACCAAGGGGAAGTTGTGCTTG
>NW_010299386.1:6041-10792 GCF_000700745.2 Antrostomus carolinensis | reverse complement strand
CCTCGCCCAGACCATGGATGAAGATGTTAAAGAGGACTGGTCCCAGTGCTGAGCCCTGGGGACACCACACATGAAGTGGTGAAGCACACTTGCATCCATCGCTGTGCAGGAGGTAGCCAAGCCCTGCCTGGTGGCCTTTGGGGTGGGGAAAAGGTCACACACATCCTCTCCTCACACACAGTGAAGCCATTGTGTCTTGAAGTAGGTGGTGGGGACTGTTGTAGGAGAAGCAGGAGGTCTCACACTGGGAGGTGTGAGCTGGGGAATGGTTCTCTGGTTCCAAAACAGTGGGGTGATCTGCTGAACATGGGTTTTTCTATAGGTCCATGCCTGGAGTCTGGTATATCAAGTGTTGGAGAAGCTGAGGAGCAGGTGGCCACCTCACAGGGTGGGATTCATGACCACATGCCCACGAGCTGTGTTGGTAGGTTCTTTGTTGACCAATTCTCTTTCTTGCAGCTTTATGCCACTCTGAAGGATGGAAACCCACCCTGGGAGGTGACGGAAGCTGTCCTCTTCATCATGGCCTCCATAGCCAAGAGCGTTGACCAGTGAGTGTCCACCATCCTCCTCATGTCTTCTAAGAGCTGTGGGGTGGGACAATGCCTCTGAGTTTTGCAGAAGCACCAAGAATATCCCAAGGATACTCCCAGGAACGTGCTTTTCCACGCCCAACTGTTTAAAACCCACACTTTATTTCAGATAATACAGACCATGTAGGCTCAGAACTGCAGCCACGCAGTAACCCTTGGTGATGGAGCAGATCTGTAGCCCAGGGATTAAGATCTTCATTTCCTGGCCAAGATTATGGGTCCAGGGTGGAGCTGGGATTACAAGAAGCAGTTGGACCTTCTCAGGTCTCCTCTCTGCCTACCTGGGGATTTTAATGCCACACACTTGAGTTCAAGATCAGGGTTGGTTTCTCCTTAATTTATCTCTTGAAAACCAAAAGATTTTTGTCTAGCCTGGTTGGTTGGGATCCTTCTTCATCCAGAGCAGGGAGAACCACCTCCAGGTAGTGAGTTGTCCTAGATATCTTCAAGAAAAAGGTTAAATCCCTTTCTGGAAGCAGCTTTTTTCCCCTGTTAGATGTAGTGGAAGCATGGATAGCTGATGTGGTGGGACATCCCAGCTGGGTTTCTCCAGGCTGGGAACACTGTGACTCCCTTCCCCAGGAGGCTGGAGGAGTCACCTCGTTTGTATGGGCTTGTTGGCTCCCGTTATCTATGTCAAGGCTGCTCTTGCTTGGTTTTTATCTTCAGTTTTTATTTCTCCTTTGTTTCTGAGAGCACTGGTATCTCATGACCTTGTGCTGCTGGGGCACAGGGCAGTTCACTCCCCACCAGTGTGTCCCACAAAGCTCTTGCTCGCCCCGTGTCTCCACCGAGCTTGGCTCTGCTCTTGGCAGGAGAGGGCAAGGGAGGCAGAGCCCAGCCAACGTGGGCTGCAGGGACTCACCCAGGAGCTTCCTCCCACACTGGGAACAGGCTCCTCTGGCTTCTGCCATCCTTGGAGGATCGATGAGGTTTGTTCTTGTGCCAGGAGCACTCACTGGAGGTGTTTCATGGAATCCCAGACTGGTTTGGGTTGGAAGGGCCCTGAAAGCTCATCCAGTCCCAACCCCCCTGCCAGCAGCAGGGACACCTTCCACTAGACCAGGTTGCTCAAAGCCTCATCCAACCTGGCCACAAACACTTCCAGGGAGGAGCAGCCACAGCTTCTCTGGCCAACCTGGGACACTGGCTCACCACCCTCACACCAAACAATTTCTTCCTCACATCTCAGCTCCATCTCCCCTCTGACACTTTCAAGCCATCACCCCTCGTCCTGTCACTCCCTGCCCTTGGCCAAAGTCCCTCCCCACCTTCCTGGAGCCCCTTCAGGTACTGGGAGGCCACTAGAAGGTCTCCCTGGAGCCTTCTCTTCTCCAGGCTGAACAGTCCCAACTCTCTCAGGCTGTCCTCACAGCAGAGCTGCTCCAGCCCTCGCATCATCCTCGTGGCCTCCTCTGCACTGGCTCCAGTAGCTCCATGTCCTTGTGCTGTTGGTGGCCCCAGCACTGGAGGCAGCACTGCAGGTGGGGTTTGTGTTTAGTTTCTGATTGAGTTTCTTCTGCTCTGTTGGGTAGAGATGGAGGTTTCTGTGCATCTGGATCCCAGCTCCAACAGCCCTGAGCCCCCCAGCAGCCCAGGTCTCAGATTCCCAGCCCACCACGGCCACAGGGTTTACCTGGGTGATTTTGAGCAACATTGGAGTCAATCAGGTTCCATAAAACCAGTTCCTCTGCAGAAACGGTCCAGGAGCCACCTCAGAACTAAACTATCTTCTCTTTTTCTCCACAGGGAGAACAACCCAACCCTGGTGGAGGTTCTGGAGGGGGTGGTTCGCCTCCCCGAGACGGTCCACACCGCCGTCCGCTACACCAGCATCGAACTGGTGGGAGAGATGAGCGAAGTGGTGGATAGAAACCCCCAATTCCTTGGTGAGTCCCTTCCTGTCACCTTATCCCCTTCCACCTTGCATCAAACCTGGTTCTTCAAGACCTCCTTCCTTCCTTACCATGACTTTCTCCTCGGTGGCAGATCCCGTGCTGGGTTATTTGATGAAGGGTCTGTGCGACAGGCGGTTGGCGTCGGCGGCGGCCAAAGCCATCCACAATATCTGCTCGGTGTGTCGGGACCACATGGCTCAGCACTTCAACGGGCTGCTGGAGATAGCTCGTTCCCTCGACTCCTTCACACTCTCTCCTG
Organism: Antrostomus carolinensis; assembly: GCF_000700745.2. NCBI lineage: Eukaryota > Metazoa > Chordata > Aves > Caprimulgiformes > Caprimulgidae > Antrostomus > Antrostomus carolinensis. The sequence goes on along the minus strand of NW_010299386.1, from coordinate 8,042 downwards.
AGGCTGCTGTTGGACTCCTGAAAGGTAGGTGTGGAAAAGCTCTGGTGATGTGTTTTGAGGTGGAGATCGCTCACCATGGACGTTGCGATCCCGTTTTCACGTGGTTTTTCTTCAATAAGAGGATCTTGTTTTGCCCCATCCCTCCACATATCATCATTTTGGTTAGAAAAGACCTTTAAGATCAATCAAGTCCAACCAAAAAACCAACACTGCCAAGTCCACCACTAAACCATGTCCCTCAGCACCTCATCTACACATCTTTTGGATACCTCCAGGGATGGTGACTCCACCACCACCCTGGGCAACTTGTTCCAACACTTGACAACTCGTTTTGGTCAATAATTTTTTCCTAATATCCAATCTAAACCTCCCCTGGTGCAACTTGATGATGTTCTTCTCATCCTAAATTTAGACTCTTAAACACATGTGCACTTTTAGAGTCTTCTCAAGAGCTGACTTGTTAGATTGCCCAAGGAAGCTGTGGCTGCTCCTCCCTGGAAGTGTTCTCGGCCAGGTTGGGTGAGGCTTTGAGCAACCTGGTCTAGTGGAAGGTGTCCCTGCTGCTGGCAGGGGGGTTGGAACTGGATGAGCTTTCAGGTCCCTTCCAACCCAAACCATTCAATGATTCTATGACTTGGGGCAGGAGGTTTAAAAAAAGAGCCTTTTTGGGGTTTCTAAACTACCTCCATCCCTGCTCAGAACTTGTAATGTGGGAAGAAGACATTTGCAATGCTCCCAGCCAAGCTAGTGGTGAGTTATAACTTCATCCAAACACTTGGAAATTGGCTGCTCTACTCACAGGGTGGAAAATTTGTGACTATTTATACTTTTAGAGACATTTTGGGCACAATAATGTCATTTTTCAACTCCAGCTCGTGGTCTGAGCATTCATTTCTCACCAGCTCTTTGGCTGTTGGGTATCGTGTGCTTCATCAACCACATCTGGTTTTTTGGATGTGCAGGATTCATGTCCAAGCCTCAATAATTCCTGATGGATTTGAGTGTTTCTGAAACTTTTGAAGACGGAGCAGCTCTGGAGCTTGTGCCAGAAGTTCTACGATGGGGGTGTATGACTTTATAAAGAGACAAGATTCACCTTTTTTCACTTGTTTGCACTCTCATATCGATGTGAGAGGTGTTACCAACACTTCTGAGCTGCTCCTCTCCCTACCACGAAATATTTTCTCCTGCTCCTCTCCCTGCCACGAAATATTTCCTCCTTTCTCTTTAAAACAACACAGTGAAGATTGTGGTGGTTGCACTTTGGCTGTGGCCGAACGCAGCCGCTCGCTCACTCCCCACCCAGGGGATAGGGGAGAGAATTGGGGGGTGAGGAGACTCGTAGGGTGAGAGAAGAAACATTTAATCATGGAAATCAGATCAAACATAAAATAATAATGATATTCTAATAGTAATTATAATAATAATAGTAATAAAATATGCAAATGAGTGATACCTAGTGCCATTGCTCACCACCCACTGGCTCACTCTCGGATAATCACCCCAGAGAGGTGACAATCCCGACCCGAAACCGCAATCCCGGGAGAGCCAGAGCCCGAGCCAAAGCCAGAGAGAGCAGGAAGAGCCCCTCATGGATCTCCTGCCCATGGGGGACAGGAGATGGAACAGCCCCTTGGCAGAGCCCAATGCCCATGGAGCTGATCCATTGCAATATTTCTCACCCCCTGAGATCTTGTGCTTGTAGACCAAAAAACCACAGGGTCTGTTGGAGAACCTCACTCATGTTGTGTTTCACCACTCCTACGTTGTGTTCTTGCTCCTCAGCTTGTCTCCTCTTGCATTTCAGGGACGGCCTTGGTCCTGGCCAGGCTCCCCTTGGAGAAGATAGCAGAATGCCTCAGCGAGCTCTGCGCCGTACAAGTGATGGCGCTGAAGAAGGTATGTTAACGTGCTCCTTGTCCATCACTGGTTTCCATGGGACAGATGGGAGACCATCACAGAATGGTTTGGGTTGGAAGGGACCTGAAAGCTCATCCAGTC
>NW_010299386.1:1693-5990 GCF_000700745.2 Antrostomus carolinensis | reverse complement strand
AGCCTGGCCTTCAACACTTCCAGGGAGGAGCAGCCACAGCTTCTCTGGCCAACCTGGGACACTGGCTCACCACCCTCACAGCCAAGAATTTCTTCCTCACATCTCAGCTCCATCTCCCCTCTGACACTTTCAAGCCATCACCCCTCGTCCTGTCACTCCCTGCCCTTGGCCAAAGTCCCTCCCCACCTTCCTGGAGCCCCTTCAGGTACTGGGAGGCCACTAGAAGGTCTCCCCGGAGCCTTCTCTTCTCCAGGCTGAACAGCCCCAACTCTCTCAGCCTGTCCTCACAGCAGAGCTGCTCCAGCCCTCTGATCATCTTCCTGGCTCTCCTCTGGACTGGCTCCAACAGCTCTACATCTTTCTTGTGCTGGAGGCTCCAGACATGCAGATTGGAGGCCATCAAGCTGCCATGGCTCCGTCTTTGACCGGTGGCTTGATCTGCTGCAGTAATTACGTGTCCTCAAAGCCAGAGATGGATGAGGACTCCAGGAACAAGACTGTACTTGTCCCTAAATCTCTCCTGCCTCAGAATTACCTTCTTGATAGAACATGTAATGGGTTAAATAGGAAGAAAACCATCCTTAGAAATCACTTCATGTTCCAGGAGCCAAAGAACCTTCCTGAACCCACCTCAGATGCAGCAATCACCTTTCACCCCACATCTCCAAGATGGAAAACATGGAAACTTGACCTCCCTGTAGAGCACGTGGCCCTAGAAGGTCACATTTCTGTCTGTCCCATAAACGTGGTGGCCTTAATGACCTTTCCATGCAGAACTGGGATGATGAAGAGTAGAAATCTCAGTCTTCACTGAGAACTGGGCTTCCTGTGGTCCTGAAATCCTGTTGTTCTCCCCATGTTTTCTTCTAGCTGCTCTCTCAGGAGCCCAGCAACGGCCTCTCCTCAGACCCTACCGTGCCCCTGGATCGACTCGCTGTCATATTTAGGTAAGAAAGGAGGGATTGGGGACAACCTGTGGGAGGAGATTTGTGAGCTCCTGAGTCAAAGCTGCTCACCCAGAGATTTCAAACCAAATTAATCCCAGCTCCTTTTCCCCTCAGCCCCAAGAGGAACGGGGCTGGAAGCTGCTTCTTCACCAACTTCAAGGTGCCCCCATCCCACCTCTGAACCAATTTCAGGTCCCCATCCCACAGCTTTGGCTTGTGTTTGAGGCTCCAACTCGTTTCCTCATCTTTAAAGACAAAACTCAACTGTTTAGATGAAAAAAATAGTGTTTAAAAAATTAGGAGAATAACTTTTTTGGTGCTTTTCACAGACACACCAACCCCATTGTAGAAAACGGACAGGTCCATCCGTGCCAAAAAGTCATTCAGGAAGTAAGTGCTGGATTTGGGGCAGGAATTTTTGTGGTGGGATTGATGGGGGTGTTGGTTGGTTGGTTGGTTGGAATCATCCAGATCCATGTGGCCTCTGCCTGGAGCTGTGTGGCTTGAGGAAGAGGAGCTGCTGGTGGAGCACCTTCCCTCTTGGAAGTAGGGATTGGTGTAGGGGATTTGGATCTTTAAACTCCTGGAAGGGGACGTGGCTCTGGGAATTCCACAATTGCCTTGAAAGAGGAAATGGAAAAGATCTTTATGATGATTGAGTCCAACCATGAACCCAACACTGACCAGTCCCCTATGACTAACCCATGTCCCTCAGCACTGTGTCTACACGACTCTTCAATCCCTCCAGGGATGGGGACTCCACCACTGCCCTGGGCAACCCCTTCCAATGCCTCAGAACCCTTTCAGCAAAGAAATTCTTCCTCACATCCCATCTCAACTGCCCTGGCCACAACTGGAGCCCATTTCCTCTTGTCCTGTCCCTTGGGCCTTGGTTGAACAGACCCACCCCCACCTCTCTCCACCCTCCTCCAAGGGACTTGGACAGAGCCAGAAGGTCCCTCTGAGCTCTTTGCTCCTCCATGAAGCTCATTTACACATCCCATAACACAGACACCACTTATTTGTGTGACCTGATTGCCACCTACCTAAAAATACCAAGATTTGGGTGGGGTTTTTTGGAGTAGAAGGTGACATCATGATGGGCTTACGTTGCTTTAACCCCTTCTCTCCAAGGGACTTGGACAGAGCCAGAAGGTCCCTCTGAGCTCTTTGCTCCTCCATGAAGCTCATTTACACATCCCATAACACAGACACCACTTATTTGTGTGACCTGATTGCCACCTACCTAAAAATACCAAGATTTGGGTGGGGTTTTTTGGAGTAGAAGGTGACATCATGATGGGCTTACGTTGCTTTAACCCCTTCTGTCTGTCTGTCCATCTGTCTGTCCGTCCATCTGTGCTCAGATCTGGCCCGTGCTGTCGGAGACCCTGAACAAACACAGTGCCGATAACCGCATCGTGGAGCGATGCTGCCGCTGCCTGCGCTTCGCCGTCCGCTGCGTGGGCAAAGGTTCTGCTGCTCTGCTCCAACCACTCGTCACCCAGGTATGGAGATGGAGGAGGAGAAATCTCACACTTGGGTTGTTTTTTTTTTTGTAGGGACATTGTCATCCCAGACTTGGAGTTTTTGTGGTGGTTTCACCCATAGCTTGGTGTGGTCTTTAAGTTTCCACTGATGAGATGGGGAGAGAAACTCAACAAAGGGCTGGTGGGTTGGGATGAGGACCAGGAGGACTCACTCACCAGGGATGGTCACAGGCAACACAGACTCCACTTGGGGAAGAAACATCAATTTAATTAGTTCCCAATTAATCAGAGAAGGTCAGTGAGATACAACAACCACATCTGACAGCACCTTCCCCCACCCCTCCCTTCTTCTCGGGCTCCAATCACTTTGCTCCCCATTTCTCTACCTTCCCCCCCCAGTGACACAGGGGACAGGGAATGGGGGTTCAGTCAGGTCACCTCTGCTGCTTTTCCCAGCATGAGATCCCTCCCGTGGGCTGCAAGAGTCCAGGAACAAAGTGCTCCAACATGGTCTTCCCATGGAGTCATGGACCTCTTTAGGCTCAGCTCCCAGCTCCAGCATGGGGATGTCCATGGGTTGCAGACAGGTCCAACACACCACCTCCTCCCCAACTCTGGGGTCTTCTTGCTCATCATGAGCTCTCAAAGTCACACCTGCCCTCAGGCTCAGCTTTCTGTTCTGGTATGGAGTCCTCCATGACCTACACATGGGTACCTGCTCCACCACTCCACCTCCATGGGCTGCAGGAGACCCTACTTACCTTCTTCTCTTCTGCCATCCCATTGTCTGAGGTTCTCTGTCTCCTTCCTCATGACAACGATGCTCAATGGTCTTCTTTTGTTCAGGTCAATGATCTCTCCTGATGGTTCTCTCCTCCTCTTTCTTTTCAAGCTGGTTCTTCCCTCATAAATATTTTTTCAAGGAGATGTTTCTTTAGTGCTAATTGGCTCAGCCTGGGCTGGAGGTAGGTCTTCGTTGGAGCTGGGGAGCTTCATGAAGCTTCTCACATCACCGTAGCCTCTTCTCCCACTATCAAAATCAGCCCCACCACACACAAACCCAACACAAAGAGGTCACACTCATCTTGGTGTTGGGTGTCCTCTGCTCTGCTCGGTGCTTCCACTGGGCTAAGGAAACATGGAAGGTGAGGAGAAGCTGCAGAGATGTTCCCAAGAGCAAGATCAGAGCTGAATGAGTCCTTCAGGGTGTCCTGGCTGGGATGGTGGGAGGTAATGAGTGTAGGGCTTCACCCCTCCATGGCTCACCTGTGGGTCACACAATCGTTTTGGTTGGGAAAGACCTTCAAGATCATCAAATCCAACCACAAATCCAACAATGCCAAGGGTTGGAGCTGGGGGGCTACATGCCCTCACCATCAGGAAGCCAAGAGGACCATGCCCCTTGGGGAGCAGCTGTTTTAGGGTGTCTGCAGTAGATCCAGCCCTTGGAGAAGCGTGGGGCTGGTTGAGGACATCCACCTCCAGAGGAGCTACCAAATTCTCAGCCAGATCCTGCACCCAACAGACCCAACGAGCAGCGTGTAGGGATTTCTCTGATGGAAACAACCAGTTCTGGTGCTGGACCTGCTGTTGCCTGTGGTGTTGGCCATGGGGTGGTGATGTTCATGGTGCCAGGTAGTCCCCATGTCTTCTCCACAGATGGTGAACGTGTACCGGGCACACCAGCACTCCTGTTTCCTCTACCTGGGCAGCATCTTGGTGGATGAGTACGGCATGGAGGAGGGCTGCCGGCAGGGACTGCTTGACATGCTGCAGGTGGGTGCTGGGAGATGATGGGCTTTGGTTCCCACTTCTAGTGGAAGGGGTCCCTGCTGCTGGCAGGGGAGGTGGGACCGGGTG
>NW_010299386.1:0-1671 GCF_000700745.2 Antrostomus carolinensis | reverse complement strand
GTCTGGGATTCTCTGATTCTCTAATTCATAGAATGGTTGAGGTTGGACAAGACCTTTAAGATCATTGTGTCCAACCATGAACCCAACACTGCCAAGTTCACCAGTAAACCATGTCCTTCAGCACCACATCTACAAGTCTTTTAGATACCTCCAGGGATGGGGACTCCACCACTGCCCTGGGCAACCCCTTCCAATGCCTCAGAACCCTTGCAGCAAAGAAATTCTTCCTCACATCCCATCTCAACTGCCCTGGCCACAACTGGAGCCCATTTCCTCTTGTCCTGTCCCTTGGTCCTTGGTTGAACAGACCCCCCCCCACCTCTCTCCACCCTCCTCCAAGGGACTTGCCCAGAGCCACAAGGTCTCCCCTCAGCCTCCTTTTCTCCAGGCTCAACACCCCCAGTTCCCTCAGCCATGAACTCAGCACACTTGTGAGTTCCTGGAGAGTTTGCATGCAGCAGAGTAGGTCCCACACCAAGCTAAGCTGGTCCCAACACCTCTCTGCTCTCATCTAAGTTGGGTTTGGGTGACCAACACCAATGAGGAGAAGTTTTTGATTAAAGCAGAATTGCTGAGCACCTTCTTGCTGGAGGAGCCCGTCGTTGAGGAAGGTGTTTCTCCCTTGAGGACACGTATCCCATCTTGAAGAAGGATCCAGACTTGCCCTTTTGGCTGTGATGGTGGCCATCAGGAGAAGCCAAGGGTCTGATCCCACTTGATGTGGTCCATACTGGAGATATTACTGCAGAGAGAAGGATGGTTTGAGATGTCCTCTTAACTAATTGCTAATGAATCTCCACGACTCTTCTCCTAGGCGCTATGCATACCCACCTTCCAACTCCTAGAGCAGCCCAATGGCCTTCAGAACCACCCAGACACCGTGGATGACCTCTTCCGACTAGCAGCCAGGTACCCACGTTCTCTGGTCACCTTCTCCTGCCACACAGGGACACCCCAACCTCTCTTTCCTTGTGGAGGGTTCCCCACATGCCCATGGGTGGGTTCCCATCATCTCCATGGGTGGGTGGGAGAAGACAGGGTCCTTCCTACCTCTCCACTGATGCATGGGGAAACCAGGTGAGTACCAGTGACATGTCTGTCCTCTCCTTGACCAGGTTTATCCAGCGTAGCCCCGTCACCTTGCTAAGGAGCCAGGTGATGATCCCCATCCTACAATGGGCCATCGCTGCCACCACCTTGGATCACCGGGATGCCAACTGCAGCGTCATGAAGTTCTTACGTGATCTTATCCACACCGGGGTGGCCAACGATGTGAGTGACCCGTGGGGTTGTTCCTCAGGAGGTTCCTTCCTCCGTGGAGTTGAGGATGTTGTTCTCATTGGTGTTTGTCACCCATGAGGGTTGTCCCACCATGGTCCACTCCACTGTTGTCCCCAGGAGTTGCTCATCCCCCCCCCCTCTTTCTCCTTCCTCCCACAGCACGAGGAAGACTTTGAAGTCCGGAAGGAGCTGATCAACCAAGTGATGAACCAACTGGGCCAGCAGCTCGTCAACCAGCTGCTGCACACGTGCTGCTTCTGCCTCCCGCCGTACACCCTGCCCGACGTCGCCGAGGTGCTCTGGGAGATCATGCAGATCGACCGACCGGTGAGAGGGGTGGTGGGGTGGTCAGGGTTCCTGTCCTGGTGTGAACGTGGGATCACGTGGGGC
>NW_010299385.1:363-628 GCF_000700745.2 Antrostomus carolinensis | reverse complement strand
CGTGCCGAGCCTGTTCGGATCCGTTTGACGTCGTTAGCGGAGGGCGAGGGCTGCAGACAGAAACAGGGATCGAGACTTTGTTATTTTTATTATTATTATTGGGTTTTTTCCTTCCTCCCCCTTTTTCATGGTTCCCCTCACCCTGCGTTTGCTTTCCAAGACCTGGGTGCTGGGACGATGCCTCTGCTGGGCAAGGGGTGGCCACGGGGGCTGAGCCACGTCCTGGCAGCCGTGGGGGACCCTGTGGCCCTGGTGGGGTCCCCGG
>NW_010299385.1:0-253 GCF_000700745.2 Antrostomus carolinensis | reverse complement strand
CTCTTCCTGACCTGTAAATTTTCTGCTTTTCTTGGCATTAAAAACCCTCTCCGGCCTTGCTTTGCCTTTGTGGCTTTTCAAATGTTTTTTGCAATTTTTTTTGCAATTTTTTTGAAAATTTTTTTGCAATTTTTTTCCAATTTTTTTCGCATTTTTTTCGTTTTTTTCGCTTTTTTTTTTTGCATTTTTTCCGCATTTTTTTCACATTTTTTTCGCATCTTTTTCGCATTTTTTTCTCATTTTTTTCTCATTT
>NW_010299384.1:6083-15543 GCF_000700745.2 Antrostomus carolinensis | reverse complement strand
TACCCTTTCCCATGGGATTTCCCCTAGCAACCGCTTGAAAAGGCCAAAATTGGCCCTTCTGAAGTGTAGGGTTGTGATTCTGTTTGGAATTCTATTCCTGCCACATGAGATCCTGATCTTCACCATCTCATGGTCTCTGCAACCCAGGCAGTCCTCAACCTTTATTACTTCAACCAGACCCTCCTTGTTAGTGAGGATGAGATCCAGCAGTGCTCCTCTCCTAGTTGGTTCATCTACCATTTGCATCAGGAAGTTATCATCGATGCACTGGAGGAACCTCCTGGATTGTGGGTGGCTGGCTGAATAGTCCCTCCAGCAAACATCAGGGTAGTTAAAATCCCCCAGGACAACCAGGGCCTGTGACTGCAAGGCTGCTCTCAGCTAACTGTAGAAGGCCTCATCAACTTCCTCACCCTGATCTGGTGACCTGTAATAGACACCCACGACAGTGTCATCGATACCAGCCTGCCCCTTAATTTTCACCCACAGACTCTTAACTCGCACTTTCTAATGTCTTAGAGACTATGAAGGATCCAACTTGAGTAACACCAACCTGGTAGTAGGCACTCCCTTACAACAATAATGAAAACAGTATAAAACTTTGCTAAAATAGCTTGGACATCTAAATGGGAGGTCTTTTCAGTACAAGAATGGGAACTGAAATAGGGTTTTTTTCTTGCTAAATTGTTAGTTTTAAAACTCATCCTCCTTTCCTCCTCTGAAACAGTGTGGATGTGTTTGCCTTTAGGGCATGCTTCAAGGGTCTTCGTTTAAAGCTAAGTACTGGGAAAGTGGAATTTTTTTGAAGAGCAGATTTTGTAGTGGGATTTTAATTTCCCCCATATCTCTTTTAGAATAATTGGATTCAATAGGTTCTTGCTTTATGCAGTAGAGATCGATAACTTTGAATTATGCTTAATTGGCATAGTCATCCAACACTTAAACTTTTTTTTTTTTAGTCAACCTATCATACTTATATAGGTACAGCTATAATAAATGAATGCAAATAAATAATTTCTCTGATTTTCACTGAAAAAACAGGACAATGTGACTGCAGGACTAACCTTAACATAAATGACACAGAGATATCATATTCTTTCATTATGAAATGTCATCAGAAATGGTTCTAGAAATGCTTCTTAGTTGTTGCTCAACAAAATATATTTACATAATTTTAATTGTTGATCGCATCTGCTGCTTTCAAAGTACATGACCAAAGCAAAATTTCTTCAACTTGAGTATAAGTAGATGGTGATTTTTCATCACATCTCGATAAGTAACACAACTGAGATAAAATGACTGTAAATTCAGTGAGAAGATATTTTTGACTGCTGTCTCAAAGATGTCTCGTAGAGAAAAGCATGAAGTTAGGCTTAGTGTGGTTTTGAGGACCATTTTTATAAACAAGATGATTGGCTGTCTGGTTGTACAAATCAGTTTCAAGTTCTGTGTGGAGAGATTTTCCCTATTCTTCTAGTCTAATCCACACAGATATATAGAATTTAAATATTGCATGGTGAAGATATTAGCCAAGTTGCTAGTGTGTGACATGCCTGACATGGGACTCATTTAGAATTGTCTCTTCATCATCCCAAGGATCCTTGACCATTGTTCAATTACTCCTTTGTGCAACTTGCTGCTAATTGCCATAGTCATTGGTGGCATTTGATATTATTTTAGAAAAATAGTAATGTAGAAAATATCAACATCTTACTTAAAAGAAAAACTGTGAGCATTTTCCAAGAACTTCAGGCATATATTGAGTTTGTGCAGGGAGGTGGTTTTTGGTAGGGAGGGGAGGCGATACAGAGAAGCTTTGTGAAGCTCCCCTGGGTCAAAGGCGGACCAGCTTCCAACCCAGGTTGAGACAATAAGTGATGGTGAGACGCCTCTGCAAATCCATATTTAAGAGGGAAAAAACAACCCAAAAAAACGGTTTGGCAAGTAATCAGGAACATCGACAACAACAAAAACAACCTAAAGAGGAGAGTGAGGGAGGATGAGGGAGACAACTACAGACACCCAGATCAAAGAGAAAAGAGGGGGAGGAGGTGCACCAATTCCCCTGCAGCCCATGGAGGTTGTCCGCAGAGCAGATACCCACATATAGCCCATGGAAGGAGCCATGCAGGAGTGGGAAGCTATGCCTGAAGGTGGCTGTGACTATGTGGACAGAGCCCACAGAAAGAGCAGAAGACCCCAGAGGCGCTCATGCCAGAGTGGGGGAAAGAGGTGAGCCAGAGTGGTTATCTATCTCCAACCTGTGGAGTACCCCATGCCAGCACCAGGGACTGTGCCCAAAGTCCATGACTGTAGGAAGCCTGCATTAGAACAGTTTGTTCCTAAACTTTTTTAGCCTGTGGGAGGGACCCCATGCCAGACTCAGGGAGAGTACAAGGAGCCATTCTCCTGAGGAGGAATGACTGGCAGAGACAATGTACAAACTGACTGCAACCCTTATTCCCCACCCTCCCTGTGCCCCTGGGGGAGGAAGAGGTATATGGAGCTAGACTCTTCTCGGTGACAACCAATGATAGGACAAGGGGCAATGGGTGCAAGCTGGAACACAGGAGGTTCTGCTTAAACTTGAAAACAAACTTCTTAACAGTGAGGGTGACGGAGCACTGGAACAGGCTGCCCAGGGAGGTTGTAGAGTCTCCTTCTCTGGAGACATTCAAAACCCACCTGGATGCCTTCCTATGTGATCTCATTTAGGTGTTCCTGCTCCAGCAGGGGGATTAGACTAGATGATCTTTCAAAGTCCCTTCCAATCCCTAACATTCTGTGATTCTATGATTCTGTGAAATTGGGAGCAAAGTAATTTGAGGCTAGCAAGAAAGAAGGGGTGGGGGGAAGATGTTTTAAGATGTGGTTATTATGGTTCATTTTCCTACTCTGACTGGTAACAAATTAAATTGATTTTTCTTCCCTAATTCAGGTCTGTTTTGCCCATGACCATAATTGGTGAGTGAGCCCTCTCTGTCCTCATTTTGACCCATGAGCCCCTTTTTTTGTATTTTCTCTCCCCCATCCCACCAGAGATGGGGAGTGGGTGAGGGACCACATGGTTTTAGCTGCCAGCTGTGGCTAAAACCACCACAAGGCATCACGCACCCACAAGTTATGTACACATTTGTTCCTTCTGGAAAATATTCAAATGATGAGAAGAATGTCTTCTCTTCAAAATGAACACCTCCTGATGAATCATTTATTAGATAAATGTAATATATTTTTGTCTCAGTCCATGGAATTTCTGAAAAGACCTTATGATCTCCTCCATGATGGCCATTATTCAAATTTCTTCAATGGAATTCTTTTGCAATATCATTTTACTGCAAGGGTTTATAGTGTGCATACTGGATGAGAATTCTGTTGCCTGGTGGTAAGTGTTCACCTAAGCTATGTGATTTTACTTCCATTTGTTTATCCACTGTGGTGCATGTAAACAAAGCTAGAATGGCTTCTTTCATGTGAAAATTTGAAATAGTTTGCCTGAACTTTAGTATAGGAGACTGAATTTTGACTTGGATTAGTAGAGGAAAACAAACAACAAAGCACAAAGCTAATTCCTCTAAAAGTTCATATGAATATAAATGGCAAAAATCATCTTTTATTAGAAAAGATCTATGAAGTTTAAAAACCCAAAATGTTGTAACAGTTGGAAGAAGTATTAGAAGTTAAATCAGTGCATCCTTATTGTATTCACATTTATTTTTGTATTTGTTTTTAGTGCGGGTCTATAACACTTTTTTATTTAAAACACAGAACTGAACTCTCCAACTTTTTTTGAATAGACAAACTGCTGTATCCCTGCAAGGCTTCACTGAACTAGTTCAAAAGGCTGCCTTAACAGAAGAAACTTCTGGTCTGGGACTTCTGTTGCAGCCATAACCTCAAGTCTCACACTTCACTCTCCTTTGTCAGAAGAAGTCATGTGAACATGTAGAGATTGCAATTGAAACATATCTTATTTCTTCACCAGCCATAAGCATGAAGATTTTTTAGGCTTTCCAAAACAAATGTTATATATACAGATTTAGTACAAAATCAGAATAGTGGACTAGGTTAATCCTATGGCATCCCCACAACTGTTCAAAATGTCATTAAAACTCCAGTTGGAGAATCTTTGTCAGAGCAATGGGGGATTAATATTCTTATAAAAAACATAAAAAGGTAATTAACAAAAAAAACCAAAACCAATCTTAACAATCAACACTTTTTAATGAAATACTTTGTGCATTTTTGTGAAAAGACTAGCTTTCATTAGATCATACAAAAACTTCAACAGTAAAAATACAAGGGCAGACCTCCATCTGTGTATCCTCCATTTCAAAATAACAGATTGCAGGATTATTCTCATACATTTTCCTTTTCTAGTTTAAGTATTGTGCCACTCCTGAGTCTTGACATAGAAGAAAATAATAACTTTGCAGTTCTAATGGAAAGCAAGACCATGGAAGCAAGATCAACTGAAAACACAATGACCTATGCTTTTGATGTGTTTGGCATTTTATTGTGAACATTTCACATGGGCCTGGAAAGAACAAAGCTTAATTTTCTGATCCTAGATGGAATTTAGAGTTCTGGCAGCCAGAAAAAATCATCTTTGGACTTTTAAACCATATGTATTTGATGTGGAATTCATTGAGAGAGAACAAATAGAGAACCCCAAAATGTCATTCATTCAGAGTTACTTTTTGGCACATAATAGCTGGCTTGAAAGAAGAGATGCAAAAAAATACAAGTTCATTCAAGCATAGAAAAATGGGTTTTCCAAGTGAAAACCAGCCTCAAATCTGTACTGGTCCTTAGGCCATTTCCAACTTTATAGTACTTTAAAGGACATTTTGCCCTCACTTGTATAGCAATGTGCTTTGCACTCAACACAGTTATTGATACACATATGTTTATAGAGAAACTTGCATTAAAAATAGACCCCCTTTACCTTTTATCAAGTAATCTAATTCAATTTTATTTATAATATTCTAGACCTAACAATATAATATGTGAAAGACAGTAAAACAGGAAGCAATGCAGAAGATAGAGGGAGAGAAATGAAAAACCAAATATGCCAGAGAACAGCTCGTTTTGCTGTCATTATTGCTATCCTGTCAAAAAATATGCAGAGCCCTCTGTCAGTGCATAGACCCTTTCTTCTTTGTTCCCTTTAATGATATTCTTGGAGAAGTTACATTTAAGTTCCTTATGTGCATCCTTCACTGACTGTGAATCAGAAGGTGTATGAGGATCCATTCATTTACATCACAATTCTGATGTCAACCTTTGCTGTTACCACAGAAACAGTCCATGACCACCCTTTTTATTAAAAGGGAAATATATGATACCATCAATGATGACAGCTCCCATGATTTAATCTGTGATTTCTGCCATAAAATCTGACCTTTACTTGATCTTACTGCTTTACTTGCACATTTGCTTTTTAGACTGCTGATAGCTTGGCTTCATTTACTTCCTCCGTCTGCTCTAATACAAATTTACAAGGATCAAAGTTTCTGAAATGCAACAGTTCTCTGTGGGTTTTGTCTGATAAATAGGATATTGTATTTTTGCCTAACTAGAAAAACGGTGTCCCTCATGCCTCTAATGCTTATAATAAATTATCTTGTCTTTTATATCTGAAATATAATCTCCCTAGAATATTTTTGTTTAATATGCCATTGTTCTTTTGTCTGTCTGGTTAGCAGTTTCTACATGTCAGACAAAGCACACCCAGATCAAGACCATTCTTAGCTTTCAGGTGGTTATAGGTCATAGCCATTTGATATCTGTTTCTGATGTTTTTTATTTAAGTTCTTCTCACGCTGAGAAATCTGATAAACGAGTTGTGTGTGCTGTTATACCTGCATTCCAGCTTTTAGAGTTCAGCAAGCCTGGAATTTGTCAGTAAAGATCTGATCCCATATATCACCCAGTGTTTGAAGGTTAGCAACATAAATCTTTAAATAAAAGAATAAAGATCTACAAGCATGTTCATGTTCCCTTAGCTTTCAGTGATAAGGAAGTAATTTTCAAAACAGCAATTAGATCACACCATAAAAATGCATACAATAATTTTGTTCTTCATAAAATAGAGTCAGCATAGCCTTTAATTTATACTCAGCATGTACTAATTAATGTTTAAAACCTCTGTTATTTGTTCTGTTTTGTTGGAGTTTTTTCTGGTGGTTGTTGTTGGGGTGTTTTTTTTGTTTGTTTGTTTTGTTTTGTTTTGTTTTTTTTCCCCTCCAGATTTTTCTCTATATGCTAATGAAAAGCACAATGTATTTGAGGCTACAAGTTTTGGATAAACAAACGTATCTTCTATAGAAAATTATATTGTTACAGTTTAGGTATCAGGAGAAGAATGATGGTAATAATACAGAACTTTTCTATTACCCTTTTTAGTTTCAAAATGCCTTGCAAATATAAACGTTTCAGAGATGGGGAAAGTGAAGGAGGGATAGTAAATCAAGTGTCCAAGGCTAAAGAGAGTTATTATTGTTGAGCACGATGGAGCTTGTGTCCCTGGACCAGTTTCCTGTTCCTTTGCTGAGATGACCCTTTTCTTTATGGCAGCATCTTAGTTGAGATGGGGCCAGATTTTATAGCCTTGATGCATTGCCTCCCTCTAATGTGTTTCTGCTTTGACTGCTACGAAAATGGTACTTCAGTTTGGTCTAGGACATGAATTTTTTAAGCTGATCTATGAAAAGAAAAAAAGGAGCACCCCTCAGTGTTAGACACAATCAAACATTGCTTATGTTTCTGGAAACTTAAGAAGTTAAAGGGAATACACTTTGTAAGAAATGTTTCTTTTTTAGAGATAACTTTTCTTGTATCTCAGTCAGAAGGAGCAAATTGTACAATACAATTTCATCCGTGACCCCAGACTTTGAGTCACTGACTCTCTAGGAATGTCTTGGGTCAAGACATTTCACTCAGATTTTCATCCTCCATAACGAACTGTACATCCTCCATAACATCCTCCATAACAGCTGGATAACGAACCAACCTTTTAAAATATTATGATATAATAACTATTATTTTCCTTTTAGCCAAAAGGAAAATTAAGTTTTTGTGTGGGCTTCTCCAAGTATGCTGATATTATCCCTATATCGAAGCTCTTCCTTACACATCATCTAAATTACAGTTTATTAATGGAATTTTGAGGGGGAAAAAAAAATCAATCTTAATTCCATAGATTAAGAGACTAGTCCTATCTTCTTGAATAGACAGAAGATTAGAAGGCTACTTATTTTTTTTTTTTTTCTTCTTTGAAAATGTAAGAAAAGAGAAGATGAGAAAGCTGATTCACCTGGGGAGGAATAACCCCAGGCACCAGTACAGGCTGCGGGTTGACCTGCTGGAAATCAGCCCTGCAGAGAAGGACCTGGGAGTACTGGTGGATGACCAGTTGACCATGAGCCAACAATGTGCCCTTGTGGCCAAGAAGGTCAATGGTATCCTGGGGTGCATTAAGAAGAGTGGGACCAGCAGGTCAAGGGAGATGATCTTCCCCCTCTACTCTGCCCTGGTGAGGCTACACCTAGAATGTTGTGTCCAGTTCTGGGCTCCTCAGTTCGAGATAGGTAGGGAACTTTTGGAGACAGTCCAGCGGAGGGCTACTAAGATGATTAAGGGGCTGGAGCATCTTTCTTATGAGGAAAGACTGAGAGAGGTGGGTTTGTTTAGCCTAGAGAAGAGAAGACTGAGAGGGAACCTTATTAATGTTTATAAATATCTAAAGGGCAGGTGTCAAGAGGATGGGACCAAACTCTTTTCAGTGGTGGCCAGTAATAGGACAAGGGACAACAGGCAGAAGCTGGAACACAGGAAATTCCACTTAAACATGAGGAAAAACTTCTTTACTGTGAGGGTGCCAGAGCACTGGAACAGGCTGCCCAGAGAGGTTGTGGAGTCTCCTTCTCTGGAGGTATTCAAAACCCGCTTGGATGCTTTCCTGTGTAACTTGCTTTAGGTGAACCTGCTTTGGCAGGGAGGTTGGACTCGATGATCTCCAGAGGTCCATTCCAACCCCTACCATTCTGTGATTCTGTGATTCTGTGATTCTGTGATTCTGTGATTCCATTACTTTATTTGAATGCTGCAGTTTCACCTTTTGCCACAGTAATGGGCAAGCTGAGCTATACCATAAGATAATAAATAATAGGATATAAAAATATGAACTGTTAGGAAAAAAAAAGCTAGCTAAGAGATAGAAATGAATGTAGAATACATGATTGTGACAATAGCCAGCATCATCCTGACTGCAAATAAATGAGCTAATTTGCATGGTATTGTTATTTATGAATTCAAGACTGAGTCTGAGTTATACTAGGAGTGCAGCCAGAAATGCACATGCTTTCTACACTTCCTGCAGGATATGGAACACACCAATATTTAATTGTTCTATATGGAAAATAAGGAACAATGAGTGGGGTATACAGATTTCGGTAGAGATTTCTGAAGGCATAATATCTTAAAAAGGCCCCAACAGAAGTTCATGACTCAGCTTCCAGTGGTGCTCAGTAAAGGATTCAGTTAACTCAGGGTAAGCATTCAGCACCATTGAAACAATGTAAGCTGTACTACAAGAGACTCATGCCCTTCTGGAAGGCTGCTGGAAGCCAAAGGCATTACCTGAGCTATCTCAAACAGTACTGGACACCTGTGTACTCGGACAAATGAATAACCCTCATAGTCAGATGTATGGTTTTGTCAACATTGGCTTACAGCTGGTACCTTCACATGGAAAAACCACTGCAATACTAAAAGTGATCTGAAGTGTGTTTAACATATGTATAACTTTTCAGCTAGGCAAATTATGCCTCATTTTTTCAGAGCTTCATACTGGCATAAAAATGGAATAAATACTAGAGTATTAGTACTTTATAGTAACTTTACAAATACAAAAAAGAATAAAGTTTTTAAGAGTTAAAACAAACAAAAAGAACCAAGCTTATAGGAATGCTTTTGAATAACCCTAATTGTAAAGTCAGATGCCCTAGCTCAGAAGCATACAGGATGTTGTAAAACCTTCCAAATACAAAAGTAGAAAAAAGTGCCATATCTTCATAATCTGATACCTGAAAATGGTTAGGGCTGGAAGCACAATCTATGTGCCTTCAGAAGCTAAAGCTTAATCCTTTTCCAACAGTATATAATCCATTTGTTAGTCCTATGAAGTGACAAGACACTAAACCTTAAGCTGTCAAAGTCTGCTATTTATACATGGGGTCAAAATTACACCAACCTAGGACCAGAGCCAGGGCACATTGTACAGACAGGTGTACATTGCGTCATCAGCAGCAGAGGCTCAGGGTCTCGAATAAGATGCTTTTGTTCCCCTAATTTTGATTTTCTGGGATTTAGGCAGATATCCTTAGAGAAAGAGCTGAATTCCTTCAGGATGTCTTTTATAGGAAGAGGATAAACACTTTACTTAAAACACTGTAGGGAA
>NW_010299384.1:0-6071 GCF_000700745.2 Antrostomus carolinensis | reverse complement strand
AATTTCTGCCAAGATAATCTACCAAAGATTTCCTCCTTCTAAATCTGTCAGCCTGAGCATACCTTTTAAGTATGCCAGCATGGTTTGAAAGGCACGTAAAAAATCTAAGTGATCATATAAGCAGCTAATTTGAAGTGCACAGATGCACTTTCCCTTGGGAGTTATCTCAACTCCTGAAATTTCATTCCAATAATTACCAAGGCAAATCACAAAGATTTCCATTTACTAATCTGGGGCTTCCTGAAATCCTCTAATTAAACCGCATCAAGACGGTTTCAATAGATTGAGGATTTGCTTTCTGTCATGATTTTTTCTGTGCTTCCTTCCCCTCTACCCCAGTCAGATGAACAGCTCTGGTGATAAAGCACAGAGCTAATGGCAGGAGGAAATGATCTCTCCTGCAATAGTAAGATGTCACCAGTTTTCTCCTTCAGTGTTCCATATCTCAAGGATGTTGTTTAATACAGTTATAAACTGTCTTTAAACTATGGCGAAAAAAAAGGAGATAAAATTGTGTGAGAATATTCATGTAAGACCTATAAACACTGAAACTTTAATCAGATTTTTAAGATTTTTTTTTGTGATTATTCTAAATGTATTTAATATTCAAATACAAGTGATCAAAGCTTTTAAACTTTTCTTTCTGCTTTCCTCAACCAGAATCTTTGCCAGAAATGGACTGTCCATTGCATAGTCAGGTAACTTAAGATAGGCTGCCTTCTGTATTCCTTTTATGGCGACAAAATTGAGGAAACCTGTTTGTCCTTCAGAGAGATTCTCTCCACACAGCCCTTCTAACAATTGATAAACACTTCTACTGAAATAAGACTAGTAATAACTAGACTACTAGAAATGTAACCACACTGGGCAACAGCTGAAATTAATAGATGAAAAATAATGCAGAATGAGTTTTAGACCATAACGGCCTGAGCACTACTTAGTTGAGCCCTGCTCAAACTACAGCCTAACGAAAACAGGTGAAATAGTCTCAAACAGACATTTTTTATTCTACTGACAGTTTAAGGTTAACTATCACTATCTGGAGGTTTGTATACCATCTTCAAGCTTCTGTTGTTAAAAGAGAGGCCTTTTATGAGTGTGCATTAGGTTTATGCTTTCATATAATTAATCTGCTCATCCTCTCACCAGGAAAAAAGAAAGCATAGCAGAATAGGGATATGTGAACCCCAAGGATGAAAGAGGGATGACTGCACAGCTCAGTGTGCTCTGTGGCTGTGCCAAGTGAGATGGAAGGAAAGTAGTCTCTAAAGCACCCTTACTCCTTATGATTGCTCTGTGCTTGCAGAGCACTTTAGCGAAGCGTGAAAGAATAGTGAAGCAAACGATCCACGCGAAAGCTTCTAGATAAGAAGAGAGTGAAAAAATAATAATTTGGAGAAGAGATAATTAGAGCTGATCAGCAACATTATCTTTAATATTGAATGAGCATGGCTTCCAGAAATTGAGTTAATATGCAGAGTGCTGGACACTGATCAGAAGTCAGTGTCAAAACAATGGTTTTTAGCTGGTAGTCCTTGATCCTGAGGTCCCTGGATTGCTTCTAAATATCTGCAGAACATCTTTATTAGAAACATAGTGATAATCCAGTTAACCAGGGCCTGTATATCCATTAAAAAGTCTCTAGGGCTCTGAAAAACAAAACATGAAAGCCAGTGACACCCAAAGATCAGGGCAAATTGAGATCCTTGATGTAAAAGGTAATAGGGATATAGTAATGGTGCATATCCAGGGAAAGTGATATGAAGGGATTTTAAAACAAGATAAACTTACTTGCCCTTTGTCATGAGATAAGAATAATGAGACAGTAGATGAAACTGAAAGGAAATAAATTCAAACTGATAAAAGGGAGTATCTTTTTATACAATGCATAATTAATCAGTCAAACCCACTGCCATAAGATTTCACAGAGACATAGACTTCAGAAAGAAAAACAGGCATTTATATGGATAATGAGAACATCTTTAGATAAGATGGGGAAAAAAGGGATATAAAGAGTAATGCTTCATGACATAAATCAAGCACTAGCTTAGTGTAAAAGGCATTAAGAAGACATGGCATAGGAGAGGTAATGCTAACCCGCGCAGAGATGTTAGTATCCTTTATGAGACTGAACCTTGGTCCTGAGCATGAAGACAGATCCTCTCATGCTTTTGAAGTGTTTTATTTGTCATACCTTCTTGGTTCATAACCTCTGTATCTACAAAGCAGGGGACTGTAAGAGATGCAACAGATGTTAGCAAGTAGAAAATATTTGGGCATAGAGTAAGGAAGAATTTGACAGAAAGGGGAACAAGGAAAGCCCAGACTTGATTGGCCTCATTCTTTTTGCAGTAGCAAGAGATTACAAAAGGCTGTGAATTTTAGCATAGCTGAAGTTTAGCTACTCCAGCCTGCTGTTTCTGCCTCAGTGGATTCTGCTTCCATCAGCGTCAATGGGATTGGAATAAGACCTCAAGGCAAGCATTTAGCATAAACTTACGAACTGCAGTTTTATTCAAGCAACTTCTCTAGGGGTATTGACTGGCAAACCTTTGAAAATGCATCCTTCCCTGTATGTTTTTAAAATGTCAGCTTTTCTTTTGTCACATAGTGGAACTTCCCTGCTTAGGAAATGATTATTCTAGTTTTGACTTGCAGGATGATGAATCACTGGGTGACACATCACTGTTCTTTTAAGACTGTTGTGTTTGCATTAGGGGATGGTTGAGCTGACCTGTAGAAGAGAAAGCCAGGCCGAAACTTTCACTCAGAAACAGATATGAGGTTCAAATAGATATGAGGTTCAACAATAGTTTGTGGGTTTTCATTATTTCACATTTTTCTGGTTTGGGATTCCAGCTGTGGCCTAAAATGGGGAATATTATACTTGTGGATTAATGCTATATTTAAGCACTCAACTTCTGCGAGGGCCAGGCATGCAGTAGAGTGAGCCTGTGGACAAAGTTTAAGAAGATCTCAGACATGCATGTGCAATAACAGGAAGCAAGTAGACAAACAGCTGAATGAGTTCAGCCAGGAATGTCTAACTTGTGTTTGTAATCTATTGGGGGTGAGGGAGCTGGTACTAGCGCTGCAACTGAGTGTTAGCTATGTGAAGAAGGAAGAATAATGTGCTGCTTGGTGAAAAGGAAGTGAAGCAATGCCTAGAGGGAGAAGTAGTACTGGTAGAACCACTGGCTAAGAGCAGAGAGTGCACACGCAAATACTGGAAAAAAATGGATTGAGGATATTCCCAGTATTTGCTGACTCTTTTCTATCTTTAGGCACAAAAGAAACCAGAGAAAACAGCAGTCTTCTGAGCTACTCAGTCCCGTTTTGCAAAACACAGACATAGAAAGTGAGCCATCCAAAATTTCAGTCTGCTATGATTCATTCCTCTCTAATTTTGACATATGACTTGATGTATCACAGTGTGCTTCATGATATGCAGTGTGAGAATGAGATGCCTAGTCTAGGAAGCTTGGGCAGGTGGGCTGGAGAAATCTGTTTCTAAATAAGTTATATTCAGAATGGGCTTAAGAAAACAAGAAAACAAACTTCAGTTCATCCTTAAAAACTCACTTTCCCAGGGAAAGAAAACGTAAATATACGTATACACACACATAGCGTACCCACACAGTGTCAAGGTTTTAAGCTCCAATTTGGCAAGCTATTAACCAGTTACTTTGTATTTCAAAAGTTTGAATGGTGTAGAAGCCAATGAGTATTTGAAGTACTTACATAGTTTAAATTAGGCATAAATCTGTTGAATCAGCTGCAGAATCTTTAATTTTCCTCAGCTTGCATTAGTGCCTATGTTTTGGGTCACTGACCTCTTCACCCACCACAGTGTTTGTACGTCTTTCATGAGCAGAGTGAGGAGCTTTTAGTGCATCTGTAACTGTGTCAAATCTCAGAATAGGAAGCTGGAAGGAAGCTGTGGTTTTTGACCCCTCTCTCTATGTGTAACTCTCTTTCTATTACCAGCATAACTGAGTTGCATATGTTGCATGTGCAGAACAAAAAGCAGAATGGTATGTTTTGTACAAAATGGATGGTCTTTCAGGTGTTAAGTCCTTTTGTTATCTCATTACTCCTTTTAGAGCTGTGCCTGCTTCTTCTACTGACCACACTTTGACCAGTTAAAAAAACGTGAAGTCTTCAAATTACTTTTTTCCCACTTGGGGAAATTTGCTCAGTCTTATGTCTACTTAACTGTGCACAGTATTCTCATGTAATACTACCCATTGTAATCAGAATACCTTGGGTGGTGGGGAGGATGAGTTTCTTCTTTCTTCTCTTGTTTCAGAGGTGAACAGATTGTTCAGTATTTTCTGTGTTGTGTTGTGCTGAAAATCATTCTTCTTTCATGGCTAATAGATTTAGTATAACTGCCTGTGTATGCATACCTTTGAGTAAATGTATATGTGCATAGAAGTTTGCATCTGTTCATATTTAAATTACTGGTGTGAACAACTACCTGTTTGATCAACCAGGCTTCCCTTCTTTTTCTCTTTATCTCTCTGAGTCATCAGTGACACATGAGGATATGACTAACAAGCTTGACACAAAGAAGCAGTATTTTATCTCGAGTTATTTATCAAAGAAATCCGTTCCTTGGAAACTGGTCACTGAAACCATGAAACAGCATTATGCAGCATATATGATTAAACTGGTTTTGCTGATAGAATATACTTATCTGAGGGGGTTTTTTGTTGTTTTCTTGTTTGTTTTTTCTTGTCTTCTAAGTGATTTGAGAACAGCCCTATTTCTTAACTTTGGTCAAAATTTAATCATTCTCTATTTCTACCCAAATGTTTATGCCTTGTTCTTAGAGT
This sequence comes from Antrostomus carolinensis, assembly GCF_000700745.2. NCBI lineage: Eukaryota > Metazoa > Chordata > Aves > Caprimulgiformes > Caprimulgidae > Antrostomus > Antrostomus carolinensis. The sequence goes on along the minus strand of NW_010299384.1, from coordinate 1,233 downwards.
ATTTTTCAGTGATAAAGAAATTCTCAGATTTTTTCTGTGCTCATCTTGCAATATGTAGAACCTTCCATTGTCCATCACTGAGTAACAGAGATAATACCTAATTTCCAAACTTCCAAGTGGAGTATTGTCTTGTACCTAGTGAGTAGAATAGGTATACACAACAACTGGATTTTCACATACCTTTAGTTAGAATTTTTCCACCCAGTCACATAGATATACATAGTAATGACGGAATGCTGTGAGGAAGGAAGGAAGAATACTGAAGTTAAAAAATAAGGAAGAAAACACTCCCCGTACAAATCAAGTGTTCTCTTATTGCCTTTCCTCCAGCTTTCCAACATTTATGAATAAGTAACATATACTGAAATCAGACTTCCATTTCAGAGAAAGTAACATGCCCAACATTTTCTGTGTTCTTTCTAAGGGGTCAGTGACCTTAAAAATAAATAAAAATCCATTATCTGACAGCTGAAGTACTGAAGGTTGGAATTTAGCAGGGTCAGATGCAGTCCTGCTGAGAAGAAGGGAGAAACAAAATTATCTCTGCATTCTTGCATAGCTTCATGATAGTGTTTGTGATAGGTATGACTGGCTAGTGCAGGAATTTCTACTCCCTTGGTGCCCCCAAGAAGGCAAAGGAGAAGGTGGCAAGACAGTCTTAGTTGAAAATTAGGGTGTTGCTTCTGAAATAAAGGAGTAGAAGGTGATTTCCTTTCCTACAGAAGAATGACTGACTTCAAAGGGTCTCACTGAAGTGTGGTGGTGTATAGAAGTATTCATGAGGTATTGCTAGTGGAGTCCCTCAAGGGTCGGTACCTTCCTGGGTAGGTACTGTACCTGGGTCTGTACCTTCCCTGGGAAGGTGATGGAAAGACTTATCCTTGGTGCCATCTCAAAGCATATTAATCATAAGAGGGTCATTAGGGGCAGTCAGCATGGCTTAACCAAGGAGAAGTCGTGCTTGACCAACATTGTAGACTTTTATGAAGACATAACCAGGTGGCTAGATGATGGCAAAGCAGTGGATGTGGTCTATCTTGATTTCAGTAAGGCATTTGACATGGTCTCCCGCAGCATCCTCGCTGCAAAATTGAGGAAGTGTGGAGTGGATGATCAGGTAATGAGATTGACTGTGAGCTGGCTGGTGGGAAGAAACCAGAGAGCGGTGGTCAGTGGGGCAGAGTCTAGTTGGAGTCCGGTACCTAGCGGAGTCCCTCAAGGGTCAGTACTGGG
>NW_010299383.1:0-32446 GCF_000700745.2 Antrostomus carolinensis | reverse complement strand
CCAGCCATTATCGAAGAATCCAAAGCCCTGGATCCAAAGCCTGAAGAATCCAGAACAAAGAGACAATAAAAGAAACAGCCAATATAAATTATTTTTTAATAATTCAGAGTTTGAAATTACCATGTTTGTATAATAATATAGTCATCATAATCAAAACTATAGGTACCTTATAATTAAATAAAAAAGTAGATGAATACATTTGAAACAGAAGAACTCAGGGCTTGTCATGGAGAGCCTTAACAAAGGACTAACTGGTCCTGATACTGGGCGCATGAAGTGCCCTGTTACTGAGTGAGGAAAGAGTTTCTGGAATAGCCTTTTTTGATTTTTCCAGAAGGAGAGCAAACAGTCACGCTCTAGGAAGTGTTTTCTGAGAATTCCTGCAGGCTGAGGAGTTCGTAGTCATGCCAAACATTTGATTAATGATGACTTTTTAGGTTGATTTTCCACTAGCAATGGGTAAATTTAATAGAGGTCAGTGGTTTCATTCATTTTAGCAAAGGATGTTTATAAAAACCTTACCCAAATACCGTGAGATAGAAATCTTCTGAGATTAGATACTTGGAAAACTGTTGCTTAAGCTGCAGGAAATTGGGTGTGATCATTTCATTATGAATCAATTTGATCACTGGCTATCTCTTTGTTATTCAAACAAAAACCTGCCAGAAGATTTACCAAATGCTGCACTAGATGTTGATCTCAGTTCCATGATATAATTCACTCCGCTGATTTCAACTGAAACACAACAAAACTGGGGCCATCTCTTCTTTGTGCGAAGACTTACTGGGTTGTACAACTAACACCATTGCGGAGGTCTTTAGGGACAGGGAGTAGCTCTTGTAACCGATGAAAATTCTACTTGCCTTACTAACATCACAGTCATGCTATTAAAATGGTGATTTTCTCAGCCTGCTGTGGTTTGAAACACTATCTTTAATTTTGTAGCAGTTGACCTTGATCATGCAAGACAATAAGCAGCAGTACCATGGAAAAGTCCCAGAATACAATTCTGTTTAAAAGAAGCAAAACAAAATCTGATCTACTGGTAATCTTAGAAGGTATTTAATCTAGCAGGAGAGATGACAGCTTCAACAGCAGTGTTTAAAAACTTCTGTCCATATGCCAGTCTTAATGATTTTCAATTGGAAATAAGAAAACATTAATTTCCCAAATAACTTTTTCACTCCTTGAAATACCTTACCTTATAAGAAATGAGCCTCATCTATAGATAAATACTGAATGTGTTTGGGCTATAAGGCTTCCATTCTTCTAGACTAGATTCATACCTGCACGTATTTTTAGCACAGCACATGCATGAATAAGCACCAGGAAGGCTATGCAAATGCCACGTTTCTATTCCACTCTTGTGAAAGCTGCTGGGCTGGTGAGCAAGAAAGGCAATACAGTTCTGTGGCCTTACATTCTGCTTTATAATGGCAGTTCAAACATTTTTTTCCCTGCCCTGTTGCTTTAATATGGGTGAAAGAAAAGGGGAACTCTTCTACAGCTGATAGTCTCATTCTTTTGCGGCATCATTAGCACACAGTGCCAGCATGTGGGTAATGTTATTTGGGGGAAGGGGAAATGGGCTTGCTTGCTTGTTCCCTCTGTTTGTGTGTGCCGGCACACTGAGGCTCTTATTTAGCAAAGCTTCCTAAGTGTGTGCTCCAGCCTGCCCATCCTGGTGAGGTTGTTAAGAACGTGCTTAACTGTAATCAGATGTTCCAATTCAAAAGGATTTAAACATCTGCTTCTCATTAAGAGCATGCTTAAGAGCTTTGCTGAATCAGGGCCTTAGCCATTAGGAAATAAACAGAGACCACCAACTTATTTTACATATAGTCTTGAAGAGTGTTGGGATAGATAGTAATGACTTTCAGTCAGTACTGACCAAAGTTGGCTTTGAACTGCTGACCTAGAGGTGAAAGGCTTGTATCCTATTACCAATCCCCGGGGCAAACCAGTCTTACTTGTTTTCAAATATTAATGAATTAAGTCAAGTCAAAATGTAGCCCCATTGATTGCCTTTTCCCTGTATTTTTCCTGTGTCAGCATCAGTAACTGATGCTGCTGTGGAAAATCTTTGGGAATTAGTGCTGCTCACATTTCTCTGGTTTAAATCACTTGCATTGTAAGCAGTGTCTTAATAACTGAAATGGTTAGTTTCTAAAAATATTTGGAAATGGACCTTTCCACAAATGTTGATAGTAACTGTTCAGCAAGGAAAACATACTTATGTGTAGGGTCTAATGCATTATTTACGTATCTATTCTCCTTGTGATATGCAGACATAACTCTCACTGACACTAATAGCAGATTCATATGCATGCCAGGAGCAGGGAAAATCCTTAGAGAGTATTTAGACCATATTCCTTGAAGAATTGGATAGAGGGAAAGGAGAGGGGGAAGAAAATCATTGATCCAAACATGAATTTGTCATTTTTCCACAGAGGATATGTGTATTTTTATTTTAAAAAGACAGTGGGGACCATTAACTAACAAATATTTAAAATTCTATTAGCCTCTCTAAAGGCATGGCTTAGATGAAGGCCCCACACAGATGTCCAGTTGAACGTGGAGGCATACTAAGACTGAAGAAAAGCAAATGCTCCTGGTAAGGGTTCTTTGGAAAATGTTGATTTTGGTCTTGGTTATTTGGCTTTTTTGGAAACCTTTATTTCCTATGAAAGGAGGCTTATTGAACCACAAGGATTATCTGAAATCTGTGGGGTGCTTCTTTATCGTTGGATATAGGATATATATTTGATCCAATGATTCAGGTGTTGAATGGTTCTGGTCAGATATTGTGCAAGCCCATTTCCAGTAGGATTTGCTCAGTTGCTGGGTGACCTATGCACAGTGGTATCCCGTGCACACAGGACCTATGTTAGCTAGAACAGGCCAACAGACCAGGGGCATCTGGAGCCTAGACTGTTGCTTGACTGCAAAAGTAGATTTGCAAAAGCAGAAAAGATTCAGATGGTATGGCAAGAGATGCAGATAATTTCTTTTTTGTTTCAGTCTTTTTAAGCCATCCCAACATCTAAGAGAGCCATCTGTCTATTAGTGCTTTACCAGAGAAAATTCAGCCTGGCTTGGTAGAAATGGCTGTCAAAAATAATGTTAGTATGAAAATGATGTATGCTGTTCCATGCCTCTGCTGCTTTTCCTCCCTGGAGCTATCCTACCCTATCTGGCTCAGCCAAGGGGTCCTCCAACTGTATCATATGTGGGTCCAAAACCCCTCAAACAGCTTCACCACTATGCTCTGTTCCTAAAACTGGTTATTTGGCAGCAGGGAAGAGTAGTTCTCTAAATAAGGTTTCCTGGTGCTTTTTTTTTTTTTTTTTTTTTTTTTTAAATTTTATTTTACTTGCTTATTTACTTGCTTTTCCCTGAGGATGTGTTCTACCATGGGCTGAGCAGGGACTGAGAAGGGAGGAATGAAAGGCCTTGTTTTAGTTGAGGCTTTTGAGGTCCATGTTTGTTGCCTTTTCTGCATTTTTTAACTGAATTTCTCTGCCCCACTGCGTATTTCTGGGCCTTGGTATATCTAAAATCTTCCTGTAAGTTGTGTTGCAGGCAGGTTAATTCACTTTACAGAAGGAACTGTGATGCCATTGGTAAATGCTTCTGGCAAACCGCAGCAAGTAATCTGCAAACTTGAGGAAGTTATGAAGGTCCTTTTTCCACTGCACACCTGGCAGGACGGTAACACGCTGGGAATCATCACCCTGAGCTTCTCCTGGGTTTCCTGGCTCTGAGAGGAACCTGGCCCTTGGTAATCTTAGGGGTTGTATGTAACATGAGAAGGTGCACAACTTCCAGACAGAAAAAAACCCCAACATTTAGTGGGTAGTATTTCTTTACTGTAAACACTTTCCATCAGTTCTGGAAAACCACAAAATAACGATAATGAAAAGTTACTGGAAAGCAAAACTCATTAGAAATTGTGTCCTGATACAAAAAATAAGTCACAGCAAACCAGTGACACTTGTTAGGAGAAACAAGCTGTGAAAAAATCAAGCGACTTTCCAGTAAAATATGAATGGGGTTTTTAAAATTAATTTTAAATTTTAATTAATCAAATATTGAATCAGAAATTCACAAAAAAAAAATCTTGAAAATGTATTATCTTATCTTGACAGCATGTCATTTGTGGTATGGAAAATTACCAAAGCCAGAGCAGAGGAAAAGGACACCTATAAGCATGAAATATTTCTAGGAACTCAAATTTTTTAGCCTGTAGAGACTGCAGTTTACTTAAGCTTAACTGATTTTCCAAAAATCATTTGAAAGGTTGATAAATTCCTCTACCAGCTATTTTATCATATTTTATATACTGCTGAAGATATTTACTGCTTTCTCCAATGTTGGAATTTTCAGGTTGACATGAAAGAACATGAACAAAATGTCATCACTTTAAAAATGGTCTTTTTAATAAAAACTGAAAAACCTTTTTATGAGATGTTAGTTTGGTTGTGCTGGATTGCTAGATTTGGTTTTGTGTTGTGACTTATATTTACTTCAATTAACACATCTTTTCACTATAGTTCAGAGGAAATGAGCAAGTCTGTGTGAGGGGAGATTATAACTCAAGCATAGTAAAGCTAGTTTTGGGTCTTTTTATGGAAAATAAACATTTCTAATATAAGTAAGCTGATATTTTTGTCAAAATTTTTTAGTTTTAAGGGTTTTGGTGTTTTGGATTTTTTTTTAGTTCTTCACTCCCCCCACTCCAATTTGCTTTTGTTTTCTAGCAATCAAATAAAATATTTCTCTCTTCTAGAGCTAAACACAAGTTTGCATGGTCCTTTGTATAAGCAGGTGTTTATCCACATGTATTGTCTGCTCCTGGTTTCAGTCTTTATGCTACTTTGCTCTACAAAAATGAAATGTTGCAGAGTAACTAAACTGGGAGATTCAAAACATTTTGGCTTGCTTTGTGGTTATGCCCTGCTCTTCCCTGGGACTGACTGCTCTAAAATGGAGGCAAATATGGAAGGAGAAAATACTGAAATTTCTAAGTGTCAGAGGGAGCATTTGGCCTGGACTGGACTGTTTGGTGGTTCTAAAATTCCTTCTTCAGGCAACAATAGAACAGTGCAGGACAGCCCATTAGCCCAGTCGTTTTCACTTCATGAATAGAAGACATACTTTAGCTGTCAGTGAAGGTAAGGGAGGTCATTTGTAACCAAAACGGGTTGGTTTTTTTAGGTTTTAGGGTCAACATCAACCTAGGTCAACTGGGGCAGCACCTACTTACATGCATAAATATTGATGCTCTTTAACTAAGTGAAAAAACATTATATGGCAAAGAAATAGGGAAGAGAGACAGGGCTAATTAGTTTCAGTCAACCCTGATCAAAGATAGCTGTGTATCTTTGTGAGCTCTGCTGTCAGAGAGCTGCCTGATTGGGAGGGGATTCTCCACTGTCAGACCCTCTGCTGCTCTCCAGATCTTATGCTCTTCTCTGCAAGGCAGCACATTGGGAGTGAGCTAGAAGCAGAAGGAAGGTGGGCGGTCACCCAGGGCACCCACAAAGCTCAGCAAACCCACGAGGGCTCGGCGTCCTTTTCTGCTATGCCAGGCTGCTGCTGGGGGAGAGGAGCCACAGCCCCCGCTGACAGGGGCACGCTCCCCTCAGCAGTCACTGAGTTTATTTCTTTGCAGGAAGAATCTGAATGTGCATCACTGAATTTGGTCTGAGAGGGCTTTTTTGGGGCGAGGCATTTACTCAAACCTGGTTTTTAGCTGAGGTTTTCAATGGTTTGGTCTATGTTTCCTTAACAGAGATGTAGGCTGGGATGAAAGGATCTTAAGTTAACCTCCCTGGCTTATTTAAAATGCACTCTGTAAAATACACATCAAAAGTGTCATGAACTCACTTTCACTCTGGGTGGCATGAAGAGTGGAGAGATGTTATAAACAGAGTAATGCAGGGTAAATTGTAATCTAAGAGGCAACCTTTTCCTATAGAAGGTAGCTGAACTAAAAATGCACTTCCTAGCTGCAGAGCCATGCTAAGGAGGGAGAGAACTTATTATTGTTATCATCGCTTTGTTGTTTTTCTGCCTCAAATCAGTATTTTGTACCCTTCTGGGACAACAGGTTGGACATAAATATAATTTATATGCAGCTGGGGTTTGCTGAGCTCTGCTGTTTGCTTCAGTGAGAGGAAGTTGCAGGTGGCTCGCAGGTTGGCAAGTATGCCGTATTTAACACTGCTCAGCTTCTGTAGTTTGGCCTTTGGGGCTAGGGATTCACTAACATCTATTTACCTTATGGCAGTTCCCAAGACACTCCCTGAAATACCAGCCACTGGTTGTGCTTCCCTACGCTTGTCAAATAACAAATTTGGAACAAATTGTGTAGAATTAAAAGCGGCAGAAATGCAATGCATAATTATCTACCTAGCTACCAAAAGACAATGATAATTATGTTTTTATTTTAAATCACACAGTGGAGATGGCTATATTTCTTTTAGTTCTAGTGTTGCTATGACCATAATAACACTTTTGACTTCTAGTTCAGAAACATGGTTTAACCTTTTTCTTTTTTTTCTTTTTTTTTTTTTTTCTCCCCAGAGAAAATTGTAGCCTAAGTAGCAGAAGGCAAGTAAACACCTTATTTTACACATTAGCACTTGCACTACAACAGGACACAGAGCAACAATTGGACATCCTGGAAAATATATTTGCATAGTTAAATCAAAATCTATGTAAGATGGAGGATGTTTCAAACTAAGGGGTGGGAAACTAGTCCCATAACAATATCAGAATTTGTGTTTAAATATCCTACATAGTCCATGTGCTAAAAACTACTTCTTGCCATGATTTTGAATGGCAGTGTTTGCATATTGAATACTCAGCAGTATTTTAGGGAATTTTGAAAGAATGGGTACAATATGGTAACTGCAGCTGTGAGAAGGAAGGATGTGAGCTGTCAGTTGGCCCAGCTAGCCCTTATGGCAAAGATGTCAAACTGTGCTGCCTCTCACCCTCTACACATGTCACTCTATCTACTGTTGCTGTTTATTTGTTGCAATTTTGGTCAGAGCTTTGGGACCTTCATCCCACCTGCTCCTTTTCTTGGTACATCAGATGCGCTGTTGCATCTGTGGCCGTGTAATTTGTTCCTGTCTGTTAAGTGCCACTCTCCAGTCATGGGCATGACTTACTGGCCAAGAAGTCACCAGTGAGAGCAAAAGCCATATGGAATCCAACTCATATGTTTTTCTACTTTATAATAACATTTAGCTGAAGCACTTTCTGTGGCCTGGTGTTAACATGGCCCTGGTGCTGGGACGTGCTGTGGGATGGCTGCTAGGATGGAATTGTCAGAATACAAAATATTTTTATTCCCTACCAAATAGCTGACAAAATCTTTCTAACCGTGGAGAAAGAAATGAAAAGAAGAATGGAAATGATCTTCTATTTGAAGGACTGAAAGGGAAAATCATGTGGGTAGGGGGAGCCCCAACCCAAAGTATTGTTCATGACCCATGCACACAGGCACACACACGCACAATGTGCTCAGAAGTTCATATTGAGCAATGAAGGATGTAAGATACTGCTAATAATGATGCTGTTTCAGGACCTCAACAGCAAACTTGCACGTGGGATTATCAAGACTTATTTTCTCCATTAGGTCACCACCCCTGTTGTGAAATGATGTTTTGAATTGAGAGGCTGATTCCCTGCAGCTTCCTGGGTGACTATGTTGTCACTCTGAACTATTCAATTTTTTGTAATTTTTCCATCCATCTCACCTGTTTGAGGCCTGAATCTTTCCTCCATGCTTGAAATAGGTTTTCTGTTTATTCTACCACTCCGTCTTGGCAGGGATGTTACACAACTGTGTGTAACTCTTTGTAACTCTATAAGGTCACATTTTAATAAGTAATTGCACTCGCTTTTTTTGCCATCTGTGGGTGATGAACACCTGCATTAGGAAAGCATCAAATTCTTTCAAGATATTATTGAATAGACTTGTGAATAGAAGTATCTCCTACATCTCAAGACATGCGAAAACAATAGTCCCACAGAGTCAAAGGCACTGTATTATGAAATTTAAACGTGTTTTGCTTACATGGGTCTTAGGATAAATCCTTTCTTTCTTTCAGCTGTGAAATCCCTCTTTCAATCCTTCAAATAACCCGTCTGAAAGAAATCATTCCAGCAGAGCCATTACAATTAATTCTATTATGTAAACCTGTAGTTTCAGGTTTTCATTAAACTGACAAATGGTTCCTCAGAGTAATTTTCTAAATTACAAAATACATCTTGTCTGTTTTAAAAGGCCTGTTATCACACACTATCCTGTAACACAGGACTATATTAGTGGGATGAAATTTAGTCCTCAGTCAGGATTTTTAAGGAGCTGTGTTAGGTGCTGATGTCCATCTGTAGGCACGTAAACAGAAAGCCTAGTTTCAAATTACTTTGGATCCAAAAGAATTGGGTGGTATACAAGATTTTTGGGAAAAAAATTTCTGTCTTTATTGGGGAACTATGAAAATACTAGTGTTGGGAACAAAAATTTGTGGCACAAATTTCTAGGTAACAGTAATGACATTAGAAAATAAGTTTTGTGCTGGTCTTTTCTGGTGGTCCTAAGCACATCTTCCCCCTCCAGTGAAGCTCCTGATTTGCCTGGGCCAGTGCTAAGGTAAACTCAGTACCACGGGTTTTAGTAGAACCTCTCAGAGTGGCAGAGGTGCCATTATACAGGCAGGCATGGGAATTTAGGTGAATGGTATCCTAAAGAAATCAATAATCAGATCATTTCAAAAGAACCATTCAACAAAACCTTGGATAAAATGACAGATTACTTACAACATTGGTTTAAAGCATTTATGCTGATAATTAAGAATAACAAACAAAGAGTATTAATAAAGGAGAGCAAACATCTAGCCAGTCATTAAAAGAACGGAATTTTTCTAATCCTCTTACAAAGATGCTGTTTTGGGTCAAAGTCCCTTTCTGCATAAAGCAGCCACACTACATTTTTTAAGTGAATGAATTGCTGAGAACCATAGCCCAGACCCTCAACACTACTTTAAATAGGCAACTCCCACTGAGAGACAAGGATTTAAATTAATCTGGGGACTTGGGCCCATGAGAAGAATAAAGAGAGTTTAGTTCACACTGTATTGCATAGTAAATAATTATGTAGCCAAATTAATTTGATATACCAGAAATTTACTAATGCTTTACTGGCTGGAAGTCTCCATATTCTGTATCACACATGTTTTATCTCAGGGTTAAGAAATTCTGAGGAGTGCTTTTTATTAGGTTAAACTGACAGATTTTATTTCATACAGAGCCATGTTTATAGACAACATCTGGTCTTTACATTTACTCTGTTTTTTGTTCACCAATGATATTTTGTTCCTGGGAAAGAGGGCATGCGATTGATTCTATCTGCCTCACAAGTAACTTTGAATCTGAAAAATAAAGGCAACTTTACTTTTTTTAATTTCTTTGGTACTTGTGAATCCCACTCAAGCCTCATGGTCTACTTGTGCTATTCTGATCATTAGTAAGTACTCTTAATTGCAGTTGTCTTCCTTTGAGTCCTTTTGACCCCTTGTAGGATCTGTGAGGCAGTAACATCCAGTAGAAGATCCTTCAATACTAATCTCAAATCTTATTCAATTAGGCCCCCTTGGAAGACATTGTTTAATGAGTTGGAAGGACCTCAAATTCTACTTCTAGCCTATCAAACCCATTAACAACTCCCTAAGCTGCATAATTAACCTTCCCCTTGGCAACTTTTTCCACACTTGCCTTCATGTCACCTTGTTTGAAGTTTCTGTCCAAAGTGTCTTTATCACCCTGTTTCTTGCTCAAATCTAAAAGGAGAAGTCTCTTCTTCTGTAAGGCCTGTAAACCTGACTGTACCAGCCGGTATAGTGAAGTGACTGAGTAGATGGCACTGTACCTCTTTTTTTCTCAGTATCTCCCGTTCTTACTGTTACAAACGTAGCATGTATGAACAGCAAGGTCCAAATACTTCTGTTTGCAAGCTGTGTACAACACACATGACTAGGTGGTGGTATGGTCTGCTGTTCTGAGAAATGCTCCTGGTAAGGGTCATAAGCTGTTTAAGAGTACACTGTCCAGTAGTGTTTTTCCTTCTTGTGTGTAGGCAAGTAAGTAAACTTATTCTCAATTCAGAGAAGGGACTTGGATGTCTGGACAGGACAAGACTAACTTTTTCAAAACTGCTGTCTCATTGAACCAGTATTTTGGTACAGCCTTAGCCCTTGGTTTTCAGAGGTGATGGTACATTGCTTGAAATAATCTACAAACAATTCAAGTGTTCTCAGCCAAATAAACAGATGTAGCAGCAGGTATAAGAAAGTTACACGTAAATCACATGGGATTTTGCTCCTCAGTAACATATAGTGTATGTATGCAAACTGATGGTGGGCCTTACTGGATCCTTATCAAGAGAAATGGAATTGAGCAAGTCAATGGAAATCGAAGTGAAGGTCAATGTACTGCAGTTAGTACAATTAGAATTGGAAAAAATACACACTACCCACCCCCTCCCCATATTATTGAATATTTTTGTGGTAAAAAGCTGATGGGTCAAATTTTTTTCTCAATATTTTTTTCCTTCCTAGAATTAACACCCTATATTGAATTAAGGAGTAAACAAGAGCCTGACCCTTTTGGTATAAGGAGTAAGAGAGAAAGGAGTGAGTTATTTCTTTCTGATTTTGCACACCACAATTACTTAGGACTTTTGTGAGCTACATCCTGTCCTGTGGCATATTATATCTCAAGAAAAAGAGAAGGGAAAAGGAGTTTGTGATCTGAATAAAGCCAGTTTGTGCCACATCACAGCACTGTAGAGGGCTGTGGCTTTAAATGCTAAACTGCTCTGACAGATGGAATATATTATAACCTATAGGTACATAATTTTTGTTTGTAACTGGCTGCCTTTTGGCCCTGAATTTGGCACAATAATGTATTAACACCCCTGCACCCTTGACCTGTTTCCTGAATTAGCTTTTGTATTAAAATGGGAGCTTCCTAGTTATTTTATTTTTACCTTCTTCTCCTTCTCTTTCTTTTATTCAGATATTAGCTAATGCAATAATTACTTAGGTGATAATTTAGGACTAGGTTAGTGATGCTAAATTTCCCACTCCACCTCTGTCTCAAGCCTCTGTGGACCACATTACATCATCAATTGCACAACTTAGCAGGATAGCAGATTTCACGCTGCAAATAATAATATGATTCAAGGTCTCCTGAACCCTCTGTAATTACTTCTATTAACAGATGACCTGGTGTTTAATTAGCAAATTGTTTGGAATCAACACATACGGTAAATTACATTTCATATAAGATACTTCTCTGAGAGTCCCTTAGAAAGATATTTTTCTTCCTTTAGGAAAAAAAAAAATAAAAAATCTGTGACTGTATTTAATCAGATATCAATTGACAGTTCTCAGGAGGCTATGAGGATAATTGTAGTGCACAAAGTGCCACAGCCTTTGAAAAAACAAAGTATATTTTCTCATTAAGTGATAACTTTGATGTTTTAATTATGATTCTCTAACTAGCAATAGACAGTAGGGAGAAGCCAGGTTCCAGCTGTGCCTGCGAGCTGGTGCTGATACATACCTGCTAGCTGCACAAGAATGAAGTTTTACAAACACTTGCTGTCACCATTGCACAGACCTTGCTTCAAGGTCCTTCAGGTTCCTCAGCAATGTGGCTCCTGCCACTGTTCAAAAAATACAGAAGTATTAACAAAGTGAATGACCAAATTAATTACCTAGAGCCCTTAAAAATGTTGCCAAATCCAGCAGTGTTTAGCCAATGTTCAGCATCCTTAGGCATCTTCATTTTTTTGTCTTGTGAGTTTAACTCACAGAGCTATGAAGTTCAGTTTTAATTTTTTCTCCTTTGAGAGGCTAATGAATTATAAGACATAATCTGAGTGTGATTTATCTTAGAAGGTCTGTAATTCCCACATTAAAATGTTCTATTCAGGGTGGGAAAAAAAATCCTCTCTGAACTGCCTGCACTAAGCCCCATAGCACTTGGTGATCCTCTGGTAATGCTGCTGTGTGAAAGCATCTGGAGTCTCAGGGGATTACTGAAGTGGTTTGAGACTCATCAGAAATGTCCCCCTAGCTCAAGCGTGGTTTATACTGCACTAACCTTTAAATGTGATGCTATCTACTTACACAGGCAGTTGAGTGTTCTGGAAACCCCAGAACAGACACACTCCTATCACTTGGCCCTGGCAGGCAGTGGGGAAAAGCCTTCACTTTGGTAGTTGGACCTCTGAACTCAGACAGCAATTAGAAAACTAAATTTTGCCAAATGCTGGAATGAAAATCACTAAGTGATAGAAGTCAAGTTTCTCTGAAATAAGTAGAACTACAAGAAAGATATGACTTGGAAAACTAGGCTGGAAGCACATGCTGTTTCTTGGTTCTACTCTCGAGGGTGTTAGGGTTTTGTTTGTTTATTTAAATTCTTTATTTTTTGAGTGCAAACAATGTAGATTGTTTAGATCATGCACATATAATACGTATCATCTTTGTAGTCTTGTATATAAAAGGTTAATGTGGTATTGTGGGAATATTTTTGCACAATTTTCAGCATTGCCAGTATACATAAAAAAATACATTTCTTTTAGTTTTGAAGTAATGCATTCAATGTGTATATGACACACTGGTCCTCCATCTAAATTCAGCTTGTGTGTTTGGTTGCCATGTGTTAGAGATGCTGCTTTGTGACTAGAGCCTCATGTAGGGCAATCTCTTAAGCCTCTGAGAAGACTGCAGAGCACAGTTCTGCAAGTCTTTCCTTGTTTATTCAAATTTGAGTTGTAAAATTGTTTTTATTAGCTCCTGATGCTTTTAGATAATCTTGCAAATCAGTAGATGTGGTGTAAGTTTACAAAAAGCTCAAGAAATCTTGTCTGTTTTGTCAGTTGTGTCTTGATTTGATCTGTGATTTTGGAGAGATGTTTCTAGGCCAGTACTCTTGAGTATTAATGTAGTTCAAGCAGTCAAAGCTATTGACTGGTCTGGTTCAATATCCTAAAGAATAATTTAACCAGACCTGCTATAATGCCAAGACCAACAACTTAATTCCTGAATGTGGGGGTACTTGCACTGTAGTTGGGGAGAAAATGAATTCTTTTGGATTTGGAATACCTTGTACTTAGTCAGGTGCAAAACAGAATTGAAAGAAAAAGGAACGATGTCTGTGCAAACCCCTCTCCCTACAAATACTCGCACACACATTCATTAGTGAGTGTCAAGTGGGTCTCTGTTCCAGTGTTGCAGCTTTGCTCACCCGTGGGTTCTTTGTCACATTTTTCAGTTTGTTTTACTTTATATTATTTCTTGCTGAGAGGCCACCATTACAGGCCTGACCTGAAATACTGGAATTATGAAGAAGAAAAAAGTCACCCTGATGGAGAATAGATAGTGACAAAGACTTTATTCTCCTGTCCAGGCCATCAGCTGAGAGGGAGCTGCTATCAGCAGTAACTGAGCCTTGAATCACACGTTTTCAATGCTGCAGGCGGGAGATGGTCTTGAGTTACAAAGCTAAGTCTCACATCAATTAAAGTCTGTGTGCACAGCAGCTGCATTCAGAAAGGTGGAAGAGATTTAATCTTCACCTTTCACCTTGGGTCAAAATACAAGGTTACCAAGACAGACTGTTATTAAAAATGGATTGTTTCTGCCAACTGAATGTTAAAAGTTTGCAGTTATTATGAAAGCACTTTATTACTTGCTCCCTTCGTTAAGGAAACTTGCTGTTAAATAGCAAGGAAGTAATAAAACAGTTGAAAGGAACAAATAAATATAGATGCCAGACTTCCCAAATCTGTAGTAGCCTTTCTTTTTGATAAAAATTAGATAATTATTCTCTACTGCATCTTATTGATGAGTAGGCAAATTATTCTAATTGAGTACAGAGAGACTCCCAGGACTGAACGCTGAAGGTAAACTTAGCTTGAATGGTTATGCAATGGGAGCAAGATTTGATTTTAATATGAATATTCATTTAAGAAACAAACCCTATATGAAGCACTAACTTCTCAGTTACATCTCTGAAATCATACGTCCAAATTCAGCTCACCACTGAAGTCTCTGGGCATCTTCCTTTGTTTTCCAGAGGAAGCTGAATAAGGTCCTAAGGGAAACATGTTGCTGATCTGTGTTGCCAGGATGCACTAAAGATAAACAAGGTATGATTGATCACACTGATATCTCACTGCCTTTTAGATGTTTCCTGTGATTCAAATTTGAGGCCAAATATCTTCATATTCAAATACATTCCTATAGTCTATGCATCTCTGTGCATCTAAATTAAGAAATTGCCCCAGAGAGATAAATACAGATATTTTCTGTGGTTTTATACAGCCTATTTTCCAAAGTTATTTTTTGAGAAATATTTAACTACAGGAATATATATGTATTTTAAAGATTAGGTCAAAATCTGTGTTTCATATGGATAAAGGTCTGCTGCTGCTAAAGTCAATGGAATCTTTGTCGTTGACTGGGAAGGTTATTAATGAACTGCCTGTGAACAAGGAAAATTCTTACTGTCATTAATTTACAGTAATTTTGTCATTCCAGTTTTACACCATTAACCTCAGGTAGAGTAAAGCTGTGACAACAGAATAGAAAAAGCAAGCTGTGCTTGTAGCAACTCTTACTCTCTAAGGATAATGTTTGGAAAGACAACTTAGCCAAGAAAGTGGAACTTAGGGAAGGAATTTTTATCTAACCTAAGAGTGAAATACACAATTTGGTGTGTGTTTGTGCTGGGTTCAGTGGCACTCACACTTCAATTGTGTCCCTTTGAAAAAGTGCTTCTGACTACACATTAGTAATCTGTGCAAAGAGTGTCTGTTTCATTACATGTGTACATTGTTTGAGTTATAACTTAATATGACTTTTTAATATATTCCATATATGTTAAGCAACAACTGAGGAAGTATGCGGACCATGTTCTAGTTTTTGTTCTAAAACACATGTATTTTATAATGTGGAAATGGTACAGTCATCACAATAGTTACGCTTTGACATTTAGCTTTTTTAATTAAAAAAAGTTAAAATTGCAACAGTATTTTTAATTAATTTTCTATCTAAACAATCATTTTAGTCTATTTAAAGTTGAATGATACAGAGTGATACTGATCATCACTTGCATATTAAAAAAGGTTCTGTTCAGTGATTCTAGGTCTGAAATAATTCATAGAGGGCTTATGATGGCTTTCACTCAAAAAAGATAGAAATTTTCTTGCATATATGGTATCTAAATGAAGGTTAAAAAATGAACTGAATGTAACTGTCAAAGCAGCTTCCTGAGACTGCTGAAAGCCTAAAATAGTAGCTCAGAGATGTGTGAACCAACCTCCATCACATCCAATTGACTTTAAGTATTCTGCAAAAATTTTGTCTGCAAGAGAGCAATGTACCCCTGCATTTGAGGAGTCCAAGGGTATAAATACCATGGGATACTTACGAGCATTTCTGTGTCTTTAGGAGAAAGGAGGCATAATAACTGAGGATGCAGTACTAACTGAGGGGAAAACTTGACCTATGCTACTTCTCTTATTTATTTCAAAAGCCTCAAGGACTTCCACTGTGGGTGAGGAATGCTGCAGAGGAAGAGCCGTGTTGGGCCATAGAAGATTTGATTTCATGGTGTCCATGAATCCACTGGAGCTTTCATGTGCAGGTAAAGGTGTCTGAGACACAAAGAATCCTTCCAGCCTGTGCTGCTCTCACAGATCTTCTAACAGTAACTGAAAGGTTTCTCTTTCACTTTTGCATGGAGTAGAAGAGAATATTTATTTTCAGAGAATTCAAAAAGTGAGATGACAAGAATTTAAAATATGGACTATTATGTCACAAATAAAATATAAAAACCTTAAAGATTTTAAAACCTTAAATATATCTTTTGCTAATCAAAAGTCATCATGTAGTCCTTTTGGCTGGCGTCATATAAGGTGGAAGGTATAAGCTTTCCCTGTCTGCTTTTGGCACAATGAGAGGCAAAATGTATGTGTAGTTACTATATAATAGTACATACTACAGTGGTCTGCATGGAACAGCTTTGAAAATCTAGTACAGATAAGAAAAAAGAAAGGGAAAAAGAAAAGAAAAAGAAAGAAAAAATAGAAGAAGGAAGGAGAAGGGGAAAAGGGAAGGGAGAAATTGCTTTGCAGTTTAAACACTATAAAAAGCAGTCACATCTTTTCCAAAACTCCACTTTCTGCCTATGCAGTGTTGTTGCATTCAGCTTGCAAAGCAGAAGAGGAAACCCAATCTTGAAGACACAAAAGTTTTAATTTTGCAGTGACCTCCACTCAGAAGGCCTCCTGACCTCCCAACTTTAGCATAGCTCTGCCATACACCTCTCCATATGCTTCCTTTTGGCTTCACGCAGGTACCAGGATTGCTTGCATGAAGCCTTGTTTCCCAGGTCACCTGAAATAATATTGGCAATGCAGAATATAAACACATCACTGTGTGCCACCTTATTAAACACAGATGTGATTCTTACGAGGGCCTTGTTGTCTAGAGGTGCCTTAGCTTCATGTGCTTGGGTACCAGCATCCTACAAAGAGATCTCTGTTGTACTGCATTAATGCAGTGGTGGCAAAACCAGCCACAGCCTCAGGTAGGGGCTGCGCAGATAGAGGGCAGAGGTGTTCCTCCAGTCCTGACCTCCTCAGGAGTTAAGGTCAGAAGACCAGATTTTTTTTTGTTTGTACATAAAGTATGTTAAGTGTCAGGCTTTTGGAAGCCCTGAGCTAAGTTGATAATACTTAGAAAAATTCACCACCAAAATATGGAAAGCTCTTACAAGTAATGTTTGAAAATATAACTGTTGCTAGCTGTTAATTTATTAATTAAGGAAGTGAAGGGTGTTGCATATCAGAATGTCAGAACTGGTGGCAGAAGTGCATGTAGCTGATGCCTTTCTGGGTTTGGGTGCAGTGTCTTTGGTGTTACTTTCTTTTTTAAGTGTCTCATCATCTGTGATTAATGTCTAATTTGCTTCTGGTGTGGGGCTTGATAAAAACTGGACTAGTCTGATTGAATTTTTCCTTCATTACAATTTCTATACAAATTTGCTGATTTTGATTAAGCTTCTACCGGGACTTTTCTGCTCCAGGACAGAATTTCTGCCAAAAATAGAGAGGCTGACAGTTTTCAGTAGCACTTTATTAAAAAAAAATTATCTGGGCTAAGGGCAATTTAGTCACAAGCCTTTAGTCCAAAACAGACGGATGAGAGCTCTGACCACCAGGCTTTTAACTGGGACTCCATGGGTCTCTTCTAAGTTTTTTGTTTCTTACGTAAAACATCAAAAGGCCTTGTTTTTCATCCCAACAGGGAACAGGAAAAGATTTTGCTTGAAAGCTGAAAAAGTTTAGTGGTACAGAAACACCATTTCGTACCCATATGTAATCCAGAATTGAGTTTGTCAGTGCAGTCTGAATTTTGTCTTTGATCTCTAAAAGAGAAAGGGAGCCCATGAAAATACTGCTGAACTAAAAGAACGTAAGCAGGCTTAAAATACCACATTCTGATAGAGGGTAAAATGACATTCTGATGGAGTGTATCCCACCAAATCCAGGGCGCAGTGAATTTAGTAGGGAGACTTTTAGTTCAGTAAAGAGATAATTTCAAAGCTCTGAAACTTCATTTCACTTTTTATCTAACCCTTATCTTAATTTCTTTCCTAAATTTCTAGTCTTGTCATCTGATCTTTGGCTTTTCTTTCTTTTTTTTCCCCACAAAAGTATGACAGAACAAATAATTTCTTGGCAAAGAACATACACATCCAGCGGGTTTCTCTGGAGAGATCTTTTAATTTGATGACCACCTCAGATGCATTTTAGTGATTCTTGCTTAGTAATAGATGGGCAGAGAGACAAATAATGCTTTGCCTCTCCTCAAATCCTGGAGAAGCTTGTGCCAACCATATTCCTTGCTGCACCTGGAAGGAAGCATTGAGGTCTCTCATCTGTTATAAAATCAATGAGAGCTCCATTGCCTGGCTGCACTCAGCACACAGGGCTCTGGAGCAGGAGATTGCTACACCACTTTAAAAGCTGGTGTAGTTGGGGCATTTTCAGTACATATTGACAAATTTTGATAAGCCCAAATGCCTCCCTCAGCTGATCCTTAGTGAACCCTATAGGAAGGGATGTACCAGTATGGAAAATAAGTTCTATGTATCTTAGCATGGATCTGTTGCCAACAGAATGTAAGAAAAGTATGGTATAATTATCAAAAAAGCCATAAGAGCACACACTGAACATCCTACCAGCTCAGCAAGGAGCAGTGGGGCTCCGAGTGACCTGAGATGGCTTGGTCGTTATCTGTCTTTTACTCTGATTTTAGTAATGGAAAATTTGTTTTCCCCTCTGTGCACTACAAATAACCAGTCACCTAAAACATTAAATAATGAAATTCAAATGTACTGAGTTAATCACTGGAAAAGTGCTTCACCTGAAAACTCCACAGGGGATCATGTTTCAGAACACAAGTGTCCTTGTACAGTGTGCATTTCCTCTTTGGTTCACAGGTTTGCTCACGCAGAGATTTAGAGTAATACTCTAAATGGCCTGAAGCCATGCTTGACTATCTTTTTCATTAATTACCTTCCATGGCTTTGGGACAGATTTACTGATAAATATATGAATCCTTAGTGCAGTTACCTTTACTGTGTTCTTAGAATAACTGATAAGCATGTAATCTCAGAATCTGCAAAAAACTTTTTTCTTTGTTTGTATAGGTTACTACTGTGCTCTTGCTATGAGTTACCTGTCTGCACTGCTGTATTGTCTTTGCTAAAAGATGCTGCTAACTAGTCCAACAACTAGGACCTCTATGACAGACTTCTACAACAGTCCAAAAGGAAGATTGGTATGGCTTTTCAGAAAATATATTTGTTTCTTTTTTTTGGTATGTTAGTATTAAAGATGGGTGAAACTACCTAATGCCCTGTGTTATCTTTTATGGGCAATGCATGCTTGAGTGTAGTCTAAGAAATGCAAATCAAGCAACCATTTTCCTGTTGTGGGTTTGGTTTTGGTTTGTTTTTTTTTTTCCTTTTTTTTTCTTTAGCAAAATGTCTCAGAAACTGGTTATTCTGGAAAGATAATCACATTGTCTTAAAAAAAAAAGCCTAGTTTCTGTTGCAGCTGTGTTTTGTTTCTCTAACCTGCCCTTCAGCAAACTATCTCTTGAGAGTTACTCGACCAGTGTACCTCCTTGTCCTCGGTGCAAAGATTACTCAGATTTTTAAAACTTTTAAATTCAGTGAGAAGGACTTCTGATACTAATTCTGTGTCTGGACAACTGTTGTCTTTTGCTTTAATTGTTTCTTTTGGGTATTCTTATTGCATAATCTAGCTAGTGATCTAGCTAGATAATACTACTACACAGGAACCTTGGTGGGGTTGCTTGAAACTTCCCATGTATAACCCCAGAAGCTTTGCTTTAGGTCATCATTTCAAGTCAAAGAATCACTTGACCACAGTCTGAAGAAATCAAATAAAGCCAGATATCAGTGTTCTAAAACTTATATACAGAGTGAACTGAAATAATCTGCGTGCATACTTGTTTCCGAGGTCTTTGCATTGATGTATGTAATCAATTATTAATAATATGTGATAAGACCAACTATTTACCAGGAAATTATATCAAGTGAACAAATCTTTTCACTAATGCCATTATTGCAGGTCAGTTTATATCTCTTCCCATTCACTGGATTGGATCTGAATTGGTTATCTGTCCCTTTGTCAGTTCCCCTGATAACCTCAATATCCGTCCCCACAGCATCATTACAATAAAGCTGCTCTCACATAGGGAGTATCTTTTTTTACGATTACTTTTGACATAAGTGATCAAAATGATGTTTTGGAACAGGAACAAAGAATATGAAAGGAAGTGCAGGTGATGCTAGTGAAGGAAGAGGGAATTGTAAAACATTTTATTCCTCTGGTAAAGCAGTGCTTAAATGGGTCACAGTATTGCATACAAATAGATAATTATGCAAATATAGACATGGAGTAGAAGATTCCAGGGCAAGATTCGTGTATGGGACTAAAATAAGTTGGGTTTCAAGATGGGATTTTTGAATACATTTTCTATTGATCTATTAAAAATTGCTTTTGAGCTCTCCTCCATGACAGATTAGATCTAAACCTAAGGTTTTCCTCAGTACTTCTCCTCTTTTCTCACATAATCATGTAGTCTCTTTCTGTTACTCCCATATAGTTGACTGAAAAATAGGGGCACTACTTGTCTAAAAACATTAAATGCTCAGTCTTAATAAATAAATTAGCGGATGGAAAAGAGAATTAAAAAAAACAATTACACTTTCAAATCTTTAAATATGAAAGGAGAGGGTAGAGCAATTAGAGCCTTTTTGATTTGTTAATTGTCTTTGACACTGATATGGAATTGTGTTCAGTAGAAGATATTTAGAAAATTACCAACAAGGCTATGTATGCCCAAAAAATATGGGAGTAGCATTGGTAGTCTATAGTTCCTTTGGGTGAAAAGAGCCTTGGCTTGCATGTCCAAACAAGTCAAGTTTTATGGCAACCTCTATCCTCCTGAGCCTGAGCACTGGTATTGTTAAGCATCCATATAATTTATGCCTATAGGACTGCAATTCCTCAGAGTAATTTTTCTTCCATCTGTTCAGCCTGAATGGAGAACATTTGTTAAACAGTGTTTGGAGGGATGTTGGCAATAAAATGCATGCCCATCCTGATGTTAGGCTAGTTAACTGGTATTTCTAGGCACAAAGCTGACATTGTTACATGGCACAGAGCTTGAACAAGTACAAATATGAGAGAGCACGTTTTCTTTTCTTATAAACTTAAGTATTCTTTCCCATTGTTCTCCTAAAAAGAGTCAAGATAACTAACTAAATACCCACTTAGAATAATTAGAAGTAGTTGAAGTCCACCTGTCAATTGTATAAACTTAGATTAAGTCCAGTCTTTGCAGTCTGATACTGTTTCAGATTCAAGAAGCCAGAGCCATGTAAACATTGAAAGTAATTATGTCTCCTTCTCCTCCTCCTCCTCTTCTTTTTTTTTTTTTTTCCTTTTCTTTCTAATGTTGTTACAGAAAAGAGTCAACTTGAGTTTCAGAGAGTCTGCCAAAAAGCCCCTGGCATTCCCTGAGGGATTGACTTTTACATTCTTCAGCAAACAACGTCTGTCTCCAGAAATGCAAGAGGAAAACTCTATTTTTCTCTTTAATCTAATATCAATGTCTAAGCCTAAAGGAGCTCTGGATTTTTATTTTCAAGCCTGAGGAACGTCTTGTGTTGATGTTAATATGTGCTTTTAAAAACTTCATTTGTTATCTTTAAGCAGCTGCTAAAGTGTAAACAAGTTCTTTTTCTTTTCTGTGTTAAAAAAGGACTCCTAACTTATCCAAAAGCTTCACTGCTATTGTGCTTATTGGGGTATGCTAACAGCAGTGAAAGAACATTATTGAATGCAGCAAATGTTTGGTTTATTTCAAAGCCTTTCTAAACTATAAATCATCTACATTTCTTTTCAACCTTCTCTTTTTCCTTACTAATAGAAAATTACATCAAATCAGTTAGCCAGGAGAGACTAAGATAAGAAGTTATCTGATTTTTTTCAAGTATAATAAAGAGGAATTTCATATTTCTGACAGTGACTTTACATATAAAACTCCTATATGATCTAGAATTTCAAAAGTTATGTTGGATGAGCATTTTAGAGGAAGTCTGATTTCTCAAAAAGCAGGAAGTACAAAACATTGTTCCTTTCAAGGTGAGTCAAGCTGAAATCTGATTTTTTTATTATTATTTATATATAGAACATATAAACATTTCCCTCTCCCTGCATTTCCTCAGCTCTGGATTTTCCTAGCAAACCACAAAGACTTTCCAAAGATGAAAAAAAGTGGGAAAAGAGTAATTTTAAACATTTTGTGTACAAACAGGAGCAGAGATGTGTGTATGGGTGTTTAGAGAGGAAATGCAACAGGTGATTTTCAGAACTGAAATTGTTTACCAACTGCATTAGTGTATACTCCATCTCCAGCAAGATCACTGCCACCAGATATGATTAGGTTGCTAAGGCCACTCCTTGAAGTTTACAGGGTGTATAAATCTTGTAATCCTCTTCAGAGTCTCATAGGAAAACTTCATAACTAAGAAAACAATTGTGTTGTAAAATTATTCCTTACAGATTCATTTATTTATTTAGTTAGTTAGTTTCATTTTACTTTTTTAACTTGAGTTCTGCTTGATATACGATTGAAAAGTAATTATATTTGCTTAAAAACCCATAACACACTCCCAAGGAAATGCACAAAACTATATTTCAGGACTGAACTACAACTTATGCATCTCCTTTAGTTAGCAGCATCTAAAGTGTGGCTCAGGAGCCTTCCTGCAACTGAAAGCCAACAAGTGGCTTGCTCAACTTGGCATTATTTAAAATTACCAAAGGACAGAGTGATGTGCAAGCAATTTGTGCCCCATCTGGTTAGCAGAGGTTTTTGGAACACAGGGCACTTCTGGGCATCTCTTCTCTTCCATGAGATTTGTTCAGAAAATTATTCTGTTTTGCTCTGTACAGGTTTTTATTCCACACTCTCTACCGTCCTGTCTTAATATTTTCTATAGGACATTAAGTACTGGTGTTCTCCACTGCAGCTTTGTCCTGTCCATGCACATGTGAGTATCTCTTCTGGAATGAATAGATGTTCACATGCTTGTTTTATATTTATGTTGGAGAATAAAAGGGTTAAAGGAATGTGCCTTATGCTGGAGCTAAAGGCAGTTTCCTTATGAAGCAAATTACCTGAAGAATCTTTTCTTCCCTCAGGTTGCTAGAAGGTGGTAAGGAAAAACATTACACCAGCTGCAAACCTGTTGGGGTTTCCCAGCTCTTGAGGTGGAGTGTGCATATGTATGTATGTGTTTGACGGGCAGGAAGGAATAAAACCAGCAGGCAGGGTTTACTGCAGGAGCAAGAGGAAAGAAACCACTGTAGGGCTCAAATCAGCCTTCTGAGAGAGGTGTGATTTGTCACAAGATCTGCCCTTTGCTGCTGAACTAACCTTTCTTTCTTTTGGTCATCTGAGATGTTTTCTGTGCTTAAACCTTCCTGGGTCCCTTCATCTACCCTGCTGGAAACTCTATGAGTTTAACTTGCTGTGTTTTTACTCAGTAGACCATATTTAGTATGCATTGGGAGAGCAAAATAATATGCTTTAGTGCTGTACTAGCTATTATAAACATCAGAAATATAAATGGACTTCTATAATTTTAACACAAATGTGTTGCAGCATCAGGGATGAATTGTGCTGGGTGATTATCCCCCCCCCACCCCAAAGTGAGGCTTTTTTGTTTGTTTGTTTGTTTGTTTTTTCTTCACATTGCAAGATCTAGCCAATTTGGGATTGCTTGCCACTCAAAGGTGTAAGAAATAGTACAGTTCTGTAATTTTGCCTGTGGTGCAAACTGTTATTGAGATGGTTCATAATCTCTAAATATGGAGATGGAGCACACTAAAATGAATATCAAAACTACTATGACTGTAGATGTTTAAAAGGTACTTAATCATACTAAATTTTGTTCTACTCATCCTTTTTGCCATTTTGGAAATAGTTATGGGGAGCTGGCTTAGTAGATGCCAGGCTGTTCTGCAAACAGCTGAGGAGTCCAGCTTGGTCTTGTGGGCCCAGGTTGAACCTTTACCACCTGTGTTTGGTTCTCCTCAGATTTTATAACCTCAGAACAGAAAACAAGCAGGCCAAGTGATTTAATACATAATTTTCTCCCATCTGAGCCTCTACAGATTTCATTTCACAGTAGAGGGCACTGTGCAGTTGGAATTCATCCTTTTGAGAAACTGCATAAACTTCTTGTTTCTTGTAAGCATAGAGATTCCAGGGCGCTCTTCAAACTTACAATTTTAGCTCTACTCAATGCTCATGCCTAATTAAGATAGTTATATTTTGCTTCAGCTCTTGCTTTGGTTTCTAATGGATTTTTTTTTTTTTCTACTCTTTGTCTCCTCCACTGCCATGCATTGTTAAATAGCTGCATTGTTCCATCCCAGATATGGCTATATTTTAGTGGTCAGCCAGTAGATTGCTATACCGACTACTTAGTTAAATGTTTTGTGTATCTTTCTGTATAAAAAGAGCTCCATTGAGACTAAGAGGATATTATTATTCATAATGTGGTGACTAGTTTCACACATGGCTGAAGCAAAATAAATCATCACTGTTTTTAACAAAACATTGAGCAGACCTCTTGTTGACCACAGCATATTTGTGGTCAGCAAAGAAAGAGTCTTTTATAGCTATTAATATGCTGCCAAGGTACTTCAGCTGAGATTTTTGCCCTAAGGGAGGTGGGCTTCCACTACCACCTATTTGTGTTTCTCTGCTAAGCCTGTTTCCAGAGCCCTACCCTTGCAGAGTGATTTGATACAAAAATCCAGTCCTGAAAGAGAAACTGGTTACTGAAAAAATTGATACAGATGAATATTGTCTGGATGCTGAATCTGATAAGAAAATGAACAATGCTCTTGATTGTTCAAACAGCAACTTTTAGTTCTGACCAGTCATACACAAAACAACTGATATGTCAGCATTTCTGTTATGCACACCAGTGTAAAGCCTGAAGGTTTGAAGAAGGCCTGACTGATACCAAGCATCACACTACTCCTCTACTTGTTTATGCTTCCAGTTCTGTAGAGTAAAACTGGAGTTCAAACATTGTTTTGTAATTGGTCTGTTTATTACACAGTCAAGAGAATGGCGTTGTTTAGGGATGTTGTCATCTTCTGATTTAGCACCTGCGCAATGGTACCTGACTTCCCTGGATTACTTGTGGCAAAAGAGAGCAATTTCTTACACTGAGAATCCTGTTGAGTGGACACTGATGGCAGCCAGTGCTGGTTCTTCAGTGCTTCCTCCTGTCAATTTACAGAAGTTTATATGAATTTTTCAGCCTGCGTACAGCCATCTGCACAACTGAAAGTTGGATGTTTGAATACATTGATATGCTGTTTAAAGGGAGCAGAAGAAATGTAGTTTGTAATAGGAACAGCAAGAAGAAGAGATCCAAAGTGATGCATAAATAGTCATGGGTGGTATGAGAAGAAGGGAATATAAAATAGGAAAGCTATTCTCCATAGCATATCATTATGTAAACCAAAAGCACAAGCCTTTCTTTAAAGGCTTACATTTGACTTAAACATGTTTCTTGACATACCATTTACAAAAGACTATTCTGATCTCAACCCGGTGTAAGAAGGAACAGCTCCACTGAATGCAGTGAATGCTCAGTGAATTTATGGCAGAGAAAATATGTAGGAAATAAGAAGCAGAGTCATCCTTACAAACTTGTCTAAATTTTCTTGTAGCTTTCCAGATGAACTTCTAGAGTTGCATATCTGCAGACATGAAAGACACAAATAGTTTATTGAAGACATTTCTCAACTTCTGGTGTATTTATAAATAAACTTAAATTACATTTGTAAGGCATACAGGGTGCACTCTCTGTGTTTACTTTGCTGTCCAGCTCTATGTTTTCATGTGAAACAAATGGTTTCTGCCATCTTTACATCATTAAAGCATCCATTGTCTGACATTTTTAAAGATACTAAATTCTTCATGCCTGTTTGATTGAAGTATTCTGTATTCTGCCTATAATCGGAGCTGGCCAGGTATGATCCAGTTCAGAAATAATGTGACTGAATCATCATCACCATAAAGATGTATGCAGATGATTGTACACAATCTCTTTTTAGGACAGTTGTAGCTTACAAAAAGTTTTTGAACAGAAAATTTTCAATATGGATAAATACACGTGTAGAAATACACTAGGTGCTTTAACAAACTTCATGCTGCATCTGTGTCCTCTGCCAGTAGATATGTCCCTGGTGTCCAGCCGTGCTATGTGAGGTAGTTAATGGTGCTGACAATTCTCTGGAGAAACAGTTTCAGAAATTAAATTAAGCTAAAGGAATCTCGTCTCAACAGATCAGATTCTCTGTCATCTGTGGCAAACACCTATGCTCCGCAAATTTAGCTTCTTTTAAGACACTTGGCAAACAATTTTTGAAAGTAAAACCTAGAAACTATTTTCTTAAAGTTTCCTGGGATTCTGTCTACACCTATATCTATTGTAATGTCTGTTATTTTGGGTCTTCTTCTTTTCAACACTGGTGATAAATACAGAGTTTTAAAAACGTCTTGATCTTGGTAAGGGTTAATAACATAGTTCCTGCTGTAGCAGTTCTGTTGGTTGCTATGGATCAGAAATTATAAGTGGCGAGAACAGATAACATTTGACAATGTTTTCCTGTGGAGATGTCCTGGTTTTTAGCTGGAGCAGAGCTGAGTTTCTTTTTAGTAGCTGGAACAGTGCTGCGTTTTGCCATTTCCTCCCATTTAGGCTTATTTCAGCCTCAAGTACAGTCAGCTGTTGAGACCCCCCTGACAAGTAATCTTTTTTTGCTGTTTCAATACCAACTTCATGTAAATGTAATCAACTCTATGGTACTAAAATGAAAAAGTTTTGTTGGTTACAGTTTTTACATATAATCAGTCCTAAATGCCAGTTTGTGGCCTTATCTATCATGCTGCATTCTCCTTGCTTCTATATTAAAATGGAATTTTTCTGAGCTTTTGTAGAAACCATACTTTTTCGCTAGACAAGAAGGATGGTGTCTCAAGGAGAGCCCTGAAGTTGTCTCTGGGGACTTGGATGCCATTTCTGCTGCAGGATCTCTCTACTATAGGACAAGCATTTTACACAGCCCTGTTCCTGGGTTGCTGTCTGTGAGGTGAAGGTATTGCTTTTCAGTTTCACAAACGTTCTCTGGGTAAAAGACATTTGTAATGGCTAAGTGTTAAGGTTCTGTAACAGTCCAATGAATATTTAACGGGATTTCATTTCTCTTGTCTGCTTCTCAATGTTAAAATCTTAGAAATAAACTTTTTTTTTTTCAGGGGAAAAATAGTACTGAAGGTCTCTGAGTTGTTATGACAGTTATGAAACTTGCTCATGATAACTGAAAGTGCCTTATAAGGGCCATTTAGCTGAGCTGGGAAACTTTTGAAGTTTGCAAAAGTCACTCCTGTCTATGACAGTTGAGTTCTTCCTCAGAGAGCAAGGCTTTCTGCAGCTGTGATGCTGAACTTCACCTTTCTCCTCCCCTGCAGAGGCTGAGTATACCATGTTGCTAGTGCCTTCTGCCTTAATACGTGAAAAGCAATGTTGGCCACCAAGGCAATCTCATTTTATCAATAAAAGCAGGGTGAGAGGCCATGTTAGGATATAACAAACCTGACCTTTCTGTTCATAGGTACCAGGCTGCTCAAGCTAGCCACAGATATTTTAGCTGGTATTTTTGTCTAGGCCAAGCTGTTCTTGAGAAGTAAAGCTTGTTTATGAAACCTCCACTAAAAGCAGGTGTTGGAGACATCCCATTAGTAACCTTTGACTTACCTTCCCCTTTGAAACTTTTCATCACAAAGGACTGACATTTCAAAGCACCCTTTTTTTTGTGTGTGTGTCCCTCCAAGTTTGCATATTGTAAACATTTTTCTTCTCTGCTCTGATGGAACAGAGCCAAAAATCTGCACAATGGGGGAACTAGATGTTAATGAGCAGAGATTGTGGGAAAATGTGTACCGGGCTGCCCTGCCTGACCTGCATGATAATGCTACATTTAGCACATTCTTTTCCATTGGTGTAGCAGGCCTTGAAATGGTAGCAAACAACACATATTGTGAAGGTTTGTTTTAAAGAAAACTGCTTTCCTAGGAGAGTGGAAATAACAAATTATTTATTGTGTACAGTTGGCAGATGGACAGCTGGCCCTGGAAATATTTATGCACAAACAGTGCTGTGAAATTATATATTCTTCTTCATGTTTGCAGTAAAATTGCTCTATGTGAGGGTTTAAATTATGTAAAACACAAGTATTACGTCCAGATTCATATTGAATCAAGGAAGTTTACAATTGCTCTATGACATTTAGGGACTGATGAGAAAAAAAATAACAAAGGCTATTGAGCCTGTTAGGACAAAAAATACTCTAGCACTTTGGCATCTTCTAAATAGATTTTTTACCCTGGCTGTGCTCACAACCCCTTTTTAATGTGTTTATGTCAGTGGAGTTTTGTTTGTACAAAATGCTCCTGAAAAATTAATTTTGGCTCCTCTGAGCCAAGTTTCATTTAATCATAAACCAAAATTTATGTCTCGACCATATGAAAATCATTAGGGGCAAAAGGATTCTGAGAACATAAACAACACCATGTGACTTAGGCACACAATTGCACAGCTTGAACCTATCAAGTGGTGAACCTATTAAAATACTAGAGAGAACACTTACAGTCAGCATTTGGTGTGCAATGAGTAGGGAGAAATTTGTTTGCACAAAACTTCTGACTAACAAAGAAGAGTACCGAAGGAATTCATAACAAAAGACTGACTGTAGATAATTTCTGAGCAGAGAAAGGGATTAAATCCATTAAACAAGCTATTTCTTGCAAACTTTTTACCCAGCCATTTTTTAAATTATACTTTTATATGTCCAATGTTGATCTTTCAGTTCAGGAAAGAGTAATTAATGTAGTAAAAATTGCATACGAATGTGAACTGTTTACAAATGACATTCCAGATTCTCATCGGGAAATGCTTATTTCTTTAGTCAAAGATTTCTAAAGAGTTTTTCTATGGGGAAAGAGACTTCCACTCATTACCTTAAAAACAACACTCTTATCTCCACCGTGGAGTGGATATGGGCTCTAAGCCATATTTTGCAGAGGACAAAGCAAATTCTTTAGTGGAACATCTGCTAGATAAGAGCAACATTCCTTAGAATAGGTTTTCTGATGAAAGGGATGCCAAAGCCTTGATTCCAAAAGTACTTATATGCTAAAATAACTACTGTCTGTGCTAGTTCTGTTGCATGCTTTCAGGAACAATTTCAAATCCACACTAACACTGAAAATACAGAGGTGGTTAATAACATGCTTTAGTCAAATCAACTTACATTTTGCATAGTAAAATAAAAGAATGGCAGAAGTATCAATCCCATTTTCAGGAATCTTTTAAATGATGCAAGATGCCTATGTGACCAGCTGAAGGGCAGTCTCTGTGCCAATTATCTGATGGATTTCTACAGTCTGTGACTCTAGCCATTGTACCCTCAGAGTTGCTCAGAGCAGCTAAAGGGTGATAGCTGTTCTGCCTGCCCTGAAGTCTGTGCAGTAAGGAAGATATTTATGTACATTTGTTCACGCTATCACACTACCAGGAAGGCCTTGCAGCAATGCACTGTTATTCTGTCATGCAGAAACAGAGCATGGCATTGAGAAAGGAAAAAAAGCAAAGCCGACTGAGTACAAATTTATCATGTGTTCACAAACGCCCTTTGCTAATGCCAGGATAACCTCTGTTGCAGAGGCCTTCCAGGGTGGGAAGGCTCTGGCTAAGGCTGAGCCCTGGTTTTGGTACCGTACTTGGATGCCCTTGCTGTTGATCCTGATCTAGATGGGTATCTATTACCAAGCCAGGAACTTTCAGCACTTATTTTTCACACTTCTTCCATATCTGTTGCTACACTTCCAGGTTTCTGATATCTCCTAGTGCTTGGTATGGTGACTATAGAACATCTCTGAATTGTCAAATATTTCTGCATAATGATTTGAACCAAACTTTGACACATGTTTATGGCAAGCACCAACTTGGTGACCTTGTCTAGGGAAGCACCATGCTCTTTCTTGGTTAAGCTTTGGCTCATCTGCATTTCTCATGGAGCTGTACCATTGTCATGTGCCTTCTGTTTGTTCGTCTTCCTCTTCACTGCACTTGAGGGATGTTGTGGTCTGTGTTTTGGGAACTGCCCCAAGTGAAAGAGTCAGGGAGTTGCACTGTAGCTAGAAATAGGAAAGCAGGAGCACGCAGTCTGTAGTGAAAGAAGAGGGATTGGGAAAGTTGCTTATTCTTTTCATCCTCCTACAGTTCCTGTTGGGTGGCAACTACTGTGTGGTTTTGATTTAGTTTCTCAGCTGAAATTCTACAATTTGCAGACCATCACATCACAGCCTTATATATGCTGATTATGCCCCCACAACTGATAAGTGCACCCAGTCCATCTCCTTGCTGGTTCTGAATTTATATTCTTGCAGTTTTCTCCAGCTTTGCTTTCAAAGCCCTGCAGAAAGTATTTTTGTCTTTGTTCTTTATTCAGAAATTAATTCCTTTAGCTTCACTGTCTGAAATTCCCATGTTCTGTATGTAAATTCCATAAAAGATTGCTTCCAGCTCAGACAATGCACATTGCATTTGGCTTCTTCGAGTCAGTGCTAACTTCCTCTTGAACAACTACCATCATTCAGACTAAATGTTGTAGGGGAATTGGATCAGATCACATCTCAGATCTGCTTCTTTCCTGGACTGATTTCATTGGGCAATAGAAGGTATTAGTCCTACCCTGCTTTCCCACAAGTGTTTGAGTATTCACAATATTCAAACCTGGAAGCCCTACCCACATCCATGCTTCTCTAAAGAGGTTAAATGGAAAGTTATTTTATATTAAATATATTTCAAGTTGTTCTTTGTAAAACTTTCAGGACCCCTTTAGTAAGTGTGGAGGTTATTCAGAAAAAAAAAATCACTCTTAAGAAAAGCATTTGAGCACCAGATAAAACACTATTCTGACTAAGAATCAACAAGGATGTATTTAGATGCTTTTCAATATAAGTCTTTACAGAGTTGATCTCACATCATCTCTTTATTTCTTATTCTTCTGGTAATAGATTTGCAGTAGATACTTCTCAAATATTTGTGTGATCTCTTGTTGATATCTTGCCATTTCTAGATTTATTAGTACAGTTCCCCAAATTTCTCTGTTGAAAATAGAAAAAGCACTCCCATTTTACAAATGACGAGCTGAGTTACGGAGTAATTGAATAACTTTCCCGCTCTCACAAAAGAAAAATTTGGCTTATGGAGTCCAGTCACCCTTACTTTCCTCATCACAAGCTCTTCTTGAAAATGGAGGAGATAATTTCTTTTGAGACAGTGATGTTTCACAGACTGAGTGCAGCTCTGCTCTCATGTTAAGAAATTTAAGGTTTTGAAAACTCACTTGCTGCCAAAAGACTCTTCTCTTTCAAGACTTTTAGCTGTGGGTGACCCTCTGTTTAAAGTCTTGTCCAGCTGTGCTTTATAAATATCTCCTAACTGATAAATGAATTATTTCCTTCAGTTAAGCCTGCCATATTTCTATGCAGAGTTAGCAAATGCACAGTTTTACAGTAGATGTATTAGTTTGCCAAATTGTTTGTCTTGTGTTTTTATATTTGGAAGTTAAACCCTGTATATTTTTAACTTTCTGGCATGATGTTAACCCGATTTGTTGAAGTGT
Source organism: Antrostomus carolinensis (assembly GCF_000700745.2). Classification (NCBI taxonomy): domain Eukaryota; kingdom Metazoa; phylum Chordata; class Aves; order Caprimulgiformes; family Caprimulgidae; genus Antrostomus; species Antrostomus carolinensis. The sequence continues at coordinate 966 of NW_010299383.1, read as the reverse complement.
TGTCAATCATTGTTACAAGATATAGGAAACAATACTAGAAAATAAAATCTTGCCATTTTTAATCTAACAGAACAGCTCTGTTGCTGATCTTGTCTGGCTGTCTAACAGATGGGCTAGTGTCCCATGAGAAGACAGCCACTTCCTTGCATAATAAACAAAGAAGAAGAAGTTGTCTGCAAACCATTAGTGTATTGTAAAGTTTGATGCAATGTCTTGATATTGTCAGAATGGGTTCCTCAAGCACATTTCTTTGACATTCTGTCATAAGTCAGATAGAAGACAACATTACATCAAAATTAAAAAAGGCTTTAACTGTTTCCAACAAAAGAACACCAGTAAAAATATCTTCCATTTTCTGAGTACTGATAAACAAATGATAGACAATAAAGGATTGAGTAGGGCGTTTGATGCAAGATCATTCAGCCCACATGCCACATTCCCAATACCTGGTGGAGATTCCCTTCTCCTTTTTCTTTTTTACAGATAAGGGTGTTAGTTCTAACACTCTTCTTGCTTGAAGTATAGGCCGGTTATTGTTTAGTGGAAGCTTATGAAAAATTCTGGCAGATCACTGCATTGGAATTTGTGGGGTTTTTTTTTATGGGACACCTCAGGAAAATTGTAAGACCCACAGAAATCAATGTGTTTTTCTTAAGAAGAGTATTTTCCCTTAAATTCATAAGACAGCACATTATATACACATACAAGTCTATGGCTGGTCACTTTTCACAAGAATTGCCACTGAAGTAGGTGACGAGTATTGTTATTTGCAAAGGAAAGAGCTTTTTGTGGTGAAATAAATTTTCCACCTTTTAAAAAAAGCATTAAATATGGTGTTCCAATATTAAACTGGAAATTATTCTTACTTTCTTTCTGGTTCTGCCAGAAAAAAATGTACAGCGCTCAAACTTTTTTTTTAAACCAATTACTTATGGCAGTTTTGGCACAAAAAAAACAAAAAAAGGG
>NW_010299382.1:8108-16045 GCF_000700745.2 Antrostomus carolinensis | reverse complement strand
AAAACACAGCACTATTCTAGTTACTAAGAAGGAAATTAGGTCTACCTCAGCTGAAACCAGAACAAGCCAGCAAGTAGAATAAGGGAGACTCAAGACAGGGGCATTGATCTGTGCAGCCAGGATCATCCTGCTCTGTGCTGTGTATGTGTTTACTTCTGACAAACTCTCTATTATTAACAACAGCCATAACCATGCATTAGAACTCTCCTCCATGGAAAGGAGATGGGTAAGGGTGAGAAAAAGATGAAAATGCAATAAAATTTAATGAGTGACCAGAGCAAGGTAAGCAGGGAATGGCTGCTCATTGTCTTTTACAATATTGTAATTGAGGGATATCAAATGAAACTAGCAGGACGCAGGTGCAAAACCAATGAAGGACATAATTCATAGCCACAGAGCACTGTCAGACTGTGCAATGTTTGTCACAGCATGAAAAGGTACCAAAGTTTCTATGAATACAAAAAAGTAGCTAGGGAAATGCATGAAAGTGAAATCTACCACGTTATTAGATACAAAACCAGCAGCTCTTGCTCAGAAAGTCCCTTGGTTGCAAGTTGCTGAAGGCAGGAAAGATGTTGTATGCTTCTTTGTTCTAATGTTTTCCCTTGGTGAATGAGAGAATATTGGGCCAAAAGATCCTTGATCTGGCCAACAAGCTGATTTCTGTTGCTTTCCCAGTTGCTTAGCCTCTTCTTACCTTAAATTTATTACTGTGATTCTCTTTTATGGAGTTGTTCTCAGAGCACAGACGGCTCAAGGTCAACCCAGCATTCCCCACCACCATTCAAAAAGCTGCTCAGAACAGTCCCTTCTAGGTACCCAGATAAGTGATGTGATTTTTCACAGCTGTTGAGTGGCAAAAGCTGCCACTCATACAAATGGATTTTTTTTTTTTTTTTTTTTTTTTTTTTTTTTTTTTTTTTTGATTGAACATTCACAGGGAAATGAAGGTAATGAGGCCCAATTTGGACAAACATTTAGGATCAAGTTCAATCTCCCCCTGCTCTGCAAATCACTTAAGGAGGGTGGAAATGAGGCCACTATGCTCAGCTTTCAAGGAAACCCAGCATAAAACTGTGCTTATTACATGTATCCCTGCAAATGAAACACTAGGGATAAAGAGAGATTATTTATGTGGAAATAGTTGAGGAGGTAGGCAGGGAAATGAGAAAGGGAATGTTTAGTCTGGAGCAGGAGATCAAATAAGACCGTGGAAAAGTCTTCCCCTAAGAAAGCCATAGAGGCCTAATCACTTAACTTTTTTCAAAGCAGAACAGGCAAAATATCAGAGAACAGACTTCTGAAGAAAAATCCAGCATGCACCACCTGGGATGAATGAAATGCTTTCCCGCCCTGAACCTCTCTGATACTGTATGAATCACATCAGAGCTGAGTTCACACACTATTTGCTTATTCAAGTTATTGCAGATCTTGGTGCAAAGCACAGAGGGGACAGATTAGCGTAGACACATGAGTACCTCTGTATGGTGATAACTATATGAACACATTAACAACTAACCTTGTAGCCCAAGTTGATTGAAACCTTTCCTGATATGAGTAGCACTATCTTCATAAAAACTTGTTCAAAAGGGAAATCAAAGAAGAATATTTGTGAAATTTCCTTTCGTGTTCCATCTGCCCTGGCCTGAAGGGCCTCAGTTTCACAAAAGGTGTTTTCACCTTTAAAAAGGTATAAAGTACTTGCAGAACACTGCTTAAACCCGTAAATACAGTGACATGTTTTAACATCCAGAGCTTTGCAAGCCCCATGCAATTTCAGCTTGTTTCTTAAACAGTATTTCCAGCTGAACGATTTCTATGGTCCTGTCCTGGGTTTGCTAGGATAGAGTTAATTTTCTTCTTAGTAGTTAGAATAGCTGTGTTTTGGTTTCAGTGTAAGACTAGTTATGAGAAGAATGTGATAAAAGAACTGATGTTATTAGTTGCTGCTGGAGCTCAAGGCCATTGTGTTTGGCTGTTCACAGCCGCATTAGGACTGGGAGGGAGAAGTGCAGTGAATAGCAAAACCCAAAACTGGCATTTGGATGTGCAAATGAAATATTCCAGATCATATCATGTCATGTCAGTATATTAACCAGGGCTGACTGCAAGATGGGGGTATTCTCTTGGGGATCACTCAGGCTCTTGCTCTTCTGGGATTTCATTTTCAGGACGGTCTCTGCTCTGGGATCACTGGCTGGCACAGGCGGGACATCAGTCAGCGGGTGGTGAGCAATTGCACTGGGCATCACTCAGTTGTACATTCTGTTATTACTGTTGTTATCATTATCATTATATTTTAATTGGTAAATCATTTTTATCTCAACCCTTGAGTTTCCTTGCCTTTTTCCTTCCAATTTTCTCCCTTATTCCCTGGGCAGGGTGGGGAGGGTAAGAGAGCAGGTTGTGTTTGGCTGCAAACTAAAAGGGTGAAGCCAAACCACCACAGATCCACAAGACTGCAGTTTCTCAGTCCTCCACAAGCTGTGACATATTTCTCTTCACAAGAGCAGGACTGTGCTATTATTGCAAGATAAACTAGGGAGGGGCTGAAAAGATGAAAGACCTGGCCTCAGTATCACAGGCCACCTGCTGTACAGCACAGACAGAAGTCAAATTTTCTCAAGGTAAGCATTTTACAGGAGGACATACAGTAAATCACCCAGGAGGACAATCCAGGAGTCAGGTGTCTCCCACTCAGAGTAGTTTTGCCAAGTAGATGCTGCTCTGCAGACACTATTCGTGGCTCACAGCACTCCTGGCTCCACTAACTGCTCCCAAGACAGAGCCAGAAATGTGAACTCCAGCATAACGCTGAGGCAGCCACCTTGGCAGTTATTAAACCAAATATTTAATGACATTTTGATACACACAGCCAAACCCTCTTCACACAGAAATGTCAGTAATAAGGATTTTGCTTGGAGGGGGAACAGAGGCGGTTGAAAACCACATGAAAGCTCTCCGTGTGTGTGCAGCTCTGAGGAAAGCTGGCGAACAAGCGAGTTGTCAGCAGGCATTTCTCCCTTTGGTGTCCTCTCCTTCGCAGAGCTGTCGGTTACACTCATCCTGCAGTGGGAAGATGCTAATCTTGGCTGCCTTGCTGGGCAGAGGCTGCCTTTACCAGCTCATTCTTTGACACGTTGTTAGTGTTTTTCATTGCAGAAAGGAGCAGGCTTTAAGCTTGTCTCTGTATTGTAGTTTCTATCTCTGTCTCTTATTAAGTCCCCTCATTAAGATGGGGACAGACAGAATGGTTGTGTCACATACTACTTGGGCAAGGTGAGTGAAAAAATCTGAGGGAGTTAAATGCTGACATGTGTCTAAGGTGTTAGGGCGTAGAACAGAGGAGCTTATCTGCAAGCCAAAGCTGGGCATTGATAAGGACTGCATGCCCAGGGAGCTCAGGAGGTCATTCTGTTGAGAAAAGATACCCAGCAATGTCCAAAGACAGTTAAAACTGTCCTTGGGAGAGATGTTGTCTGAACTGGATTGCTTGGGACCAGAAATTGCATTGTCGTCTTGAGTATCCGAGGTACTTTATTGGGTTGACTGCTCCCACCAGAATCAGGAATGACATTATGGATTAACACCCAGGGCCAGTCTGAGTGTGGTAAGGTCCAGTCCCAGCCTCGACAATAGTGGGAGGAAATAATGTAGAGCTTGAGGTGTCCAGAGTAAGTGATGGGGTTCTTGCACCAGGACAAGTCATGAAGATGAGGAATTAATTTCTCTGCCTTTTACCCTCCTCTGCCAGACCCTGTTCTCCCAAAGGAGCAAAACAGAACTACAAAATAAGCAGGAAGATGCAACATCTTCCTCTTTTTCAGAGATTTGTAGTCTTTGTTTAGACCATGGTGGAAAGAGGAGGAAACTTTCCACTCCTGAGCGTGCTGTTCCCAAAGGTGTTTAAAAAAAAAAAAGAAAAAGAAACAAAAGAAATTTTTAAAGGCATTCATTACCTGTAGGATGGAAAAAATCAGATTAAATTGAAACCCTGAAATTTTTACTAGATGATACCTTGGTCTGGGCAGAGTTTTTTCTGAGTTTGTGTATGATTGGTAAATATTAGCAGTATGTACACATAATTTAGAGGCACCATGTAGCATACAAGGCCAAATCTTTCCCTGTATACAATCGTGAACTGCAGAGAAACACAAGCTTTCACCTTCACACAGGTCTCTGAAGGCCCTCTGAGGTATGCTATGAGCCTCTGAAACATCCCTTATCCCATTGCTAGTAACTTTACACAAAATGCATCGCTCTCTTCTCTGAGATACCAATTACAGTGGCTTGTCTGGTAGGAGGTCAGGCCCTTGGCATCAAAAATATTAAAGTCAACCATGAAGTCTTTCATTTATTGGTCTTTGCAGTGTCTCTTCAATTTATTTGATGCTGAACAGTCAGTATTACCCTTCTACTTGCTCTCAGTCTGTGCTCTTCTGAGCATTAATGGAGCACAACTGGTTGCTCAAATTAGTTAGAGCATTTTGGAAATGAAAGAACTTTTGAATCTGCCAGTGTGTAAGGTAGGAAACAGAAATCTGAGTTACGAGCTGATCCACCTTGGGAATCTTGGCTGCAGATAAGCGAAGGGGATTTATTACATAGCAAACACCTGCAGTCACTGATAATGATTTCATCAGTGCGTCCCATGGGCAACTGGGACCGCCGTGTACAGTCCAAGGAGAAGGTGGAGATATGTTCAAACCGTTGGAGGCACCCAAATCAAAAGCTGCCACTAGATTACTTCATGATGGTTTAAGGAGCCAGCAGCAGCAGTTCTGCATCTGGGATAATGACCACATGGTATTCAGCGTGCCTTAGCACCAAGGGCAAGAAATCAATATCATCAACCTTGATCAACATTATAATTAAGAGGTTAATATTGATCTTTTGACATTGATGCTAAGATGTGGTGGGTGCATTGAGTCATTAGCATTGTCGCTGGCAATCTGAAGTTGGGGCACTATAAAACAGACTGCAGGCACAGCAATTCACTTACAAATCCCTTGGAGACACTGGATTATAATGATTAAGGCAATTCTCAGGCTGATTCATAAACAACTGTTCCCAAAGTCATCACCTTTTCTATCAATGGTGAAAGGGGATTACTCACACATGTCTGTTATGTCCCTTCAAAGTCCCAGGGTGACACAAGGGAATGCAACTCCATCTGGTCCTGCAGACAGCACACTTGAGGTCTTACTGTGGTTTTTTTACCCTGAAAACTAAATAGGAGTTAAGCTCTTGGTTCTTTATAGTGGACTGATGCAGAATGGCCTGTGTGGCCATGTTACCTTGCTGATTTTCTCCCTCTGATTTCTCCTGTTATGACTGCTAAAATAAAACCTTTTCCCTAATGAACATCTAAAGCATCTTCATGAGCATTTTCTAACCCTGAGTCTGCTGAGCCAGAACCTGGTACCCATAATTTTCAACCAACACCATCAGTCCTGCTTAAGAAAAGAATGGTATGGTATTGAGAGATTATATAAGCATGGGCAATGAGGAGATGCTATGAAGGCTCAGCATTTACCCAGGCATTTGTAAATTATTTTTTCTGTTATTCATATTTATCATTTTTATTCCAGCAGTGTTACAAGGCCTTGAGTAAGATGAGAGTCATCCTGGGATCGGAGTAAAACTGGTTATAAACAGATCTTGATCCTAAAACCTTGTGTTAGACAGTGCCTAAATACTGCTGTGATTGGTACTTGTCCTGGTTTTGCTAGGATAGAGTTAATTTTCTTCTTAGTAGCTAGAATAGTGTTTGTTGTGTTTTAGTTTCAGCGTGGGATTTGTTATGAGAAGAATGTGAAAGCACCTCAGTACTACAGAGCAAAAGGGTGAATGTGCATGGAGAGGGAAGAGAAGAGTGGGTATATTAACAGATATCCAAAGATTCAGACTATTTTACAAGTTCTTGACCATATTTAAATGTTAATCATCATGTACAATAGCTATTTTTTCTATGAGAAAATGCAGACAAACATCCCTGAGCTATAAGGTTGTCTGCACAAACAGGTGGATTCTGAACAGATCAAGTATGTTATTTTCCTCCCAGTACATTCTCCAAGATCAAGTGGAAATTAATCCATATGAGAATAGAGGATGGAGACTGATGGCAGAAGATTTCTCTGCATCACTTTTTCCTTGTCCCACCATTGGTTCTCAGAGGAGTCAGGAGTGGTTGAGTTATCATTGATTGCCAGGTCTATTCAGGATGGAAAGCCAGTGCACCAGACGATTCATTTTTCTCTAACACTCCATGAAACTAGAAACATGGCTAAATCCCATCTGGATAACCCCATGAATACAATCCCAAGATTTCAGCCCTGCTCTCCACTCCTCTCTATGATTCGTATCTGAAGCCAACAGATACCCATGACACAAGGCACTTGTTCCACATGGTGTAAAAGGATCATGGTACTCAACTCCAGGTGAGAACCACAGCCCCTGTAGCCCCCGGACCAATACCTGTTTGACTCCAGCTTCTCTCAGCATGTTTTAGTCCCATCATTTCTCTCTCTCTAACTGTCTACACCACTTTTCTTATAAACATAAGTAAAATCCAACCTCTCCTCTAGAAATATTGACTGTTTGTCCAGAAATTCTCACTTAGAACAAAGCAAACAATGGCTAATAATTATATGTGCTAACTATAAGTGACTGATGTCTGAGGAGTTGTGTCATAATTTATTTTTCTCTGTGGTCCTCTGGGTTGGTCTGTGACAGCCAAAAGCAGAATGCTGGTTGAGGGACAGATCTGCACTGCTTGGCTTCAGAAGGTTCCCAAAAGTCTCAGATTAGATACAGCTTTTTTGAGTACATCAGTATGAGCCAAGAGCAACATCTACTGGCCAAGATGTTTAGTAAAACCAAGTGTAGATCTGGCACAGCCCATAAACTTTACAGACCACAACACATCTGCGAGATATTTTTAGTTAGTACCCAAACACAAGGGTTAGCACCAGCACTTCCCAGCTGTGGAAGTTGTCACCAAAACAAATATCTCAGCGCTGCACACCTGGACCTAAATCATATCCATGCTTAATCTGAAATTTGCTGTTCAAGCCCACTGTGTCCCAGGTAATGCATCTTAGTAGACAGTAAGTATCTGTATATCTCCATTTCTTCATAGCATAATGCTCCTTGCATAAAATGTTCCTGGGCTGAAGAAATCTGAAGGTGAGTAGCATTCCATCTGTTGCCACCAAACCTGCAAGAAACTTACAGTGCGGGGTATTCAAATGGCCTAACTTTAGACTTTGGAAAGAAAGGGTCCAAATCTGAAGGCTACGCCTGTTGATGTGTCTGCTGGTATGGGGGCAAGACATAACAGCACACGTGTTTGCATTTCAAGGTGGAGTCTCAGCATAAAAAATGATGCCAGTAAAGTTGGATTTTGAGGAAAGATGGGAGGAAGGGGTTTCACCCTCCAAAAGATTCATAGAATCTTTTTAGTTGGAAAAGACCTTTAAAATGATTGAGTCCAACTGAAAACCTAACACTGCCGAGTCTGCCAATAATGCATGTCCCTGAACACCTCATCTACATGTCTTTTAAATATCTCCAGGGATAGTGACTCCACTACTTCCCTGGGCAGTCTGTTCCAATGCCTGACAACTCTTTCAGTGAAGAAATTGTTCCTAATATCCAATCTAAACCTCTGCTGGCACAACTTGAGGCCATTTCCTCTTGTCCTGTCACTTGTTACTTGGGAGAAGAGACCAACAGCCACCTCGCTACACCCTCCTTTCAGGTAGTTGTAGAGAGCAATAAGGTCTGCTCTCAGCCTCCTTTTCTCCAAGCTAAACAACCCCATTTCTCTCTGATGTTCCTCATAAGACTTGTGCTCCAGACCAGCTTTGTTGCTCTTCTTTGGACATGCTCCAGTGCCTCAATGTCTTTCTTGTAGTGAGGGGCCCAAAACTGAA
>NW_010299382.1:6912-8091 GCF_000700745.2 Antrostomus carolinensis | reverse complement strand
TAGTGAGAAGCCAAAAACTGAAACCACCACTTGAGGTGCAGCTTCACCAGTGCTGAGTACAGGGGGATGATCACTTTCCTAGTCCTGCTGGACACACTATTTCTGATACAAGCCAGGATGCCATTGGCCTTCTTGGCCACCTGGGCACTCTGTTGGCTCATATTCAGTGGGCTATCAACCAACACCCCCAGGTCCTTTTTCACCAGGCAGTTTTCCAGCCACTCCTCCCCAAGCCTGTAGCATTGTATGGGGTTGTTGTGACCCAAGTGCAGGACCTGGCATTGTCCTTGTTGAACCTCATACAATTGGCCTTGTCCCACTGATCCAGCCTGTCCAGGTCCCTCTATAGAGTCTCCCTACCCTCAAGCAGAGCAACACTCCTGCCCAGCTTGATGTCATGTGCAAACTTACTGAGGGTGCACTCAATCTCCTCGTCCAAATCATTGATAAAGACATTAAACGGAGCTGGCCAAAATACTGAGTCTGTCCCAGTGTGTTAAATTCAATGTTGTCATCACCCCTTGTTCTCCCTCACCCTCAGCATCTCCCTTCATAATCCTTCTGAAAAAGGAGTGTGGGAATATGTGGGAATGAGAGAGAAAAATTGGTGAAGCTACACTCAAAAAATTAAAGAAAGAAAAAAAAAAAGACTGAGTTCATCTTATTAGGAAGACTGAGTCTAAAACTCATTAATAACAGACATAACTCATGTCTCCATCTCTACGGCCTGGCACCACCATTTGGGCATTGGTGGGTGAACAGAGCTCTAAGGGACTCCAAATCAATTACACATAAAATACAAATTCCTACCCTCAAGAAAGCCAATTCTCCCTGCAGAGCAAGATTTAAAGGGAAAGAAGAGTGAAGTAACTTGATCTATATTCTGAGCTCACTGCAAGATCACACGCAATCCTCCAAAGCATTCCTAGAGTGGGCAGCATCTCAGCTGTTTTAAAGGTCTGTGTTACAAATGTGTCTATCTTCATAATTTCAGGAGGCAAATAAGCACTTTTAGAGTGTAGGATCTCTCTTTCACCATCTTGCTTTAGAGTGGGATGAATCACACTCCAGATATGCCAATTTCTGTTGATTATAGAAGATCAGATTACCTTCTTGGACATCAAAGATGTATTTTGGTCAGAGGAATCTTTGTCTCATAGCATAGGCAACTGAGAGGTG
>NW_010299382.1:0-6879 GCF_000700745.2 Antrostomus carolinensis | reverse complement strand
AAGTCAAAACTGGATAAAATGAGAAGAATGAAGATTGCCTATTGCAGGCAGGTGGTGATCTTGCTCTATATAGGTGTCTTGCCTGCAGAGTCTTCTTTCAGGAAGTGGTGTCTAGGTGCTCCTCGAATAGAAGATTGAAACCAGGACGTCTGAGGTTTGCAAGTAGCTGTACCCTTTGAAGGAGTAGGGACGAAACACAACACAGGACCATAAGCCTAGTAACTTAGGATTTCTGATTAGGCTTGCTAGAAGTCTGGTGGATGATCTTAGAAGAGTTATCTTCCCTCTGTCTCTGTTCCCTAAGCTAGTGAGAGTCTCTGATCATGATGGGAATGCGATGACAAAGGGGGATGCTGAAACTGGGGAGGAAAGACAAATTTTGCTCTTTTTAACCATGATCTATAGATACAGATCACATCTAGAAGCAATCTTGTGTATATTTTACTGAGCCTGGTGCAACACAAAGCTCATCTGACCCCTCAGATCCAAGCTTCAGCTAGAAAGGGACCATAATCAAACCCACCTCCTTGCACAAGCGTGATACCTGTCAACATAAGCAAGTAAGACAGAGGGGCTAGTTCATCTTCTGTTTGATTCTGGTCCATAGATGATTGCACAGCTAAGTCCTTGTTAGACCCTTTTAGAGTCTTAACACCTCTTAGGCAGGACAGGCAGGTTCTCACAGGGAAATGGATCACCCAGCTCCTCCAAACTACCTCCTAGCATCAGCACAGAGAAAAGGTAGTGAGTACCCAAGACCAATGAGAGTGGAACAGGACCAGGAAGATCAGGATGCTCATTAAGGCTCATCTTACCTCTCCCTGACTAAAGCCTTTGCTTTGTGGGTGCTACCCTGACTTCTATCTGGTTTCACACTCAAATTTATAGACCTTGCTTCAGTGCAGCATTCTTGGGAAAACAGGGAAAGGCCACGGGCAGTTTGAGCCTTCCTTCTTTCTCTGCTAGACTGAAATATCCTGGTTACAGCAAATAGCACATGGAAGGCTTTAAGGGAAAGTGTTTCTTTATGCATGGAAAGAAGGAGTCCCCCTCATGTCTAACAAAAAAGATTACTCTTGGCTACAGAAGCACTGAGGTCTGGTTTCAGTCCCATACTTCCCAGCTGGCCCCTATTTCTAGATAATAGGTTGAATCAAAATTTTGCATCTAAGCAGATGGGATGGTTGAGGTTTTCTGATCTCTGGCTGAGCAAGCACATGAGGATGCATCCAGGTAGTGTGGGAGTGGAGGCCAAATAAAGAACAGAACAGAAACCCAAGACAGGAGGGGCACTAACCTAAAGGGAAAGGTTGAGTTCTTGTGTCTCCTTGAATAATGCAAGGAGCAAAATATTCTGTTACCAGCCTAGGGAGCAGACAATTAAAACACTACTTGAAGCAAATGTCTCCTGACACTGGCTCAGAATTTCAATTAGTCTGCGAAGTCTTATTGCACTTAAGTGCAGGTTAGTGACATTTCAGGAAGGAGAGATTGATTGGGAGCTGGGTTACAGCTCAGCCAGCGGGGATCATGTCTAGGGGCCTGTCCTTAAAAACAATGTGTGATCTCTGCGTGGCATTTTCCTTGTTTAGCTCTTTTATGTTTCCTATGAGAGTGACTAATCCCAGTACCCAGAGCTGTGTCCCCTTCTTTCAAACACTGCCTTATTTTCTTTCTCATTTTCTTCTAATCTTTTCTTCCTATTGCCTTTTTTCAATGTTCTTTAAGCATCCTTAAGTGTCCAAACAGTATTTCCTGTGGCTATTCTCTTCCTCTTAAAGTTGTTAACCTTTTACTGTCTCAAGAGTTAGTCTCTAACTTCCAGGAAACCATTTTCATACTAGTTTACCAGCTTTGTAGAGCCAGATAAATGCGCAGAGAATCTGCTACTGTTCGTCCCTGATGGGTAGTGACTTCTGCATTGCTGAATTTGGCAAAACTGGCAAAGAAGATTGGGGACATATTGCAGCAGTATTGCAGCATTACCTGACAAATTACACCTGCAGGTACAAGCAGCCTCTCTCCATCTATACTGGCTGCAAAGCAAAGTGGGAAAACACCCTCAACCATCTAAAATAGTAATAATAATAATAAAATATATGTGTATGTATATATATATATATACATAATGGAAGTCACCAAGTGTGCACCAGAGAAAGCTCAGTAGTTGGTAAGCCCAGGCAGGACCAGCCAATAGGTCCTTTTGTGTAGAAGATCCCTGCTGTGGTTAGATGTGCCTCGATGTGCCTCATTGGTCTGTTCAACCAAGTTACAAGGGATAGAACAAGAGGAAACAACCTCAAGTTGTGCCAAGGGAAGATTAGTTGGATATTAGGAAGCATTACTTCACTGGAAGGGTTATCAGGCAGTGGTGGAGTCCCAATCCCTGGAGGTATTTAAAAGTCATCTAGAAGTAATGCTTATAGACATGTTTTAGTCAGTGTTAGGTTAATGATTGGGCTCGATGATCTTAAAGGTCTTTTCCAATAGAGGGAATTCTGTGATTCTGTGAAAACTACACTTTTTGGGACACATGCATGAGATAGGCGTCAAACAGGGCAATGGTTAACAAGCACATAGATACAATAGATTTTCCTGCCATAAGTGAGTCAGTGTGGAAGACAGGATTTCTTCCATAAAGCAGCCCAAAATTCATCTCCATGCCCCAATCAAACTTGCTTTTGTCACTATTTCTTATGCATCTGTACACAACTGTACATACCATTAAAAATATCACCCAAATGAAAAACTTTTCAGAACAAAACACTCTTGTTGAGCACTTAAACTCCAGCATAACCAAAAACTCCACTAGAGACACACTGGAAAAGATGAGGAGCAGTAGAAATAATCGGATAGAATTAAGTTTTCTACCACAAAAAGCTGGAGGTAAATGAGCCTCCTTACACTGACAGTATTGATGGACAAGCTGAATGTACCCTGTGCTGTTAGTTGGTGATGACTTCATTTTTAATTACCACTGATGTTTTGTTTGTTTTGTGGGTTTTTGTTTGTTTGTTTGTTTGTTTGTTTGTTTGTTTGTTTTTCTGTAGAAATCTGTTGAATTGGTTTTTAGACCCATGGGCACTTTGGTGCTGGCTGTGTCCTGCAGCGAGGGGTTCCACAGACTCATGATGCACCATGTTGGCATGGTAGACTCATCTACCATTCAAAAAGCCCTGCTGAAAGCCAGGACATAGTAGCTCAGTAGGGCACTAAGTTATGAATATGAAATCTGGCTGGCCTGGAGACAGACTACAGTCTTACAAAGACTGTTTTAAATGCATCCCTTCCAGTGGCCACCTTGGAGACCACATCAGAATGCGCTGGATCTGCTGGGGCAGAAAGGGTGCAGCTCCAGGGGCTCTGCATGTCTCTAGGTAGGCAGAGGTAACCACTGTCTGTGAATAAGTCCTGTAACAAAGAGAGGTGTACAAGATCAATACTTACTCTTCTAGCTTGTTACGACCTTAACGAGCTCTCTACAGCCTCCAAAGATGCTCTGCACATAAATGTCTGTATACAGGCATGTGTGTATCAGGAAAACACAACCAGCTGTGAAGACTCTTTTTCTCCTTCATTTTCTTCCTCCTACATGACCAAACCCTCAAAGATAAAACTGCCTTAGTCCAGTCTCTCAGTATGATCATCTTTGAGGTATGGAGCCCTGAAAATATTCAAGAAGTATTTGGCCAAGCCCCTCAGACACATGGTCTGAATCTTGGGATTGTCCTGTGCTAGGGCAAGAGTTGGACTTGATGATCCTTGTGAGTCTGTTCCAACTCACAGCATTCGATGATTCTATGACTTGCATCAGAAGAGAGTGATAGCATTAGGCAACAGCTCTCCTCTCAAGAAGCAAAGTGGCTGCAGCAAGGCCAGCTCTTATCCTGCCTTTTCCATTTTGGTTTCAAATATTGCTCATGTGGGGTTTGTAGGTCCTTGACCAGACCGGAGGGAGCCACATGAGTACCTCTAACCTCAGATACCACCAGCCTGCACACAGGAGATCTAGCAAAAACCTTTCCAAAAATCCAGTCTTTGCCTTTGGGAATGGACTTGATTGTGCTGAAAGGCAAATATTTGCCAAAGAAGGTTTTGCTTGGTCCTTCGAGGATCTCTGCACATACAGGTTAAATTACTGGTGTACTCTGTGTGGGAGTACAGGAGTAAACCATGATTTATTTATTTATTTATTTTTTTCCCACCAAATACTGTTTTCTTCCTCCCTGTTCAACTATGAGAAAGGTTTCATCTTCAGAGGAAACTCCATTTCATGTCATCACTCATCCTTTCCCACAGAGCCATTCATGGCCCATATGAACTGCAGCCACTTGGAAACCACCCCAGACCCTTGAAAGCATCCTAGAGGATTTCAAACACCCCTTCAATGAATTGTTCCTCTTCCCATCTGTGGAGTAAGATGGATCAATGAGGGACCCAGGAGGGTTATTTTGCCTATGAATTATTTATACCCACTGAGTAATATTTCATTTTAGACTGGCCTTGTTTTACGCTTGTAATTTTTAATTCTTATAATTCCACCTCCAGCAAGCAGAGGCTCCTGAGAGCACTAGATTATATCTCAGCGGGCACACTCTCAAATGCATAAATAACCTCTTCTCTGCTGACAGCACATGGGAGACAGGCTGAGCTTTCAGTGAGGTTAGGCTTTTTCACCTCTCTCTCTCTCTTAAAGGAATCTTTATCTCTGTGCAGCTCTTCTGTAACATGCCTCTGTTTGGTAGCAAAAGCAGTATTTAAATGCAAATGTTGATGTTTTGCCAAGGACTGAAGGGAAAATACTTCTCTAATGATGTCCTTCCAAAAGTACAACTGGTGCAGTTTTTAAGGGAATTGCATCAGAAGTGATTGTGACTTTGGTTCCTCACACTCCTAACCGCCTCTGTCAATGCTATAGTCTACCCCTTTTGAAGTCATGCCTCTCTTTGCAAGAAAAATAAATAGATAGATAGATAGATAGATAGATAGATAGATAGATAAATAAATAAATATTTTATATATATATATACAGGTTAAACTAAAAGCAAAGCAGAGTCTTTTGATCAGATTACCTTTCCTCTACCCAGCCTGTCCAAAGATAGAGGAGACACAGCCAGTGCACGTTCACTCCAGTTCAAGATATTTGTGGTTTTTTCTCTCCTCTATCTTGAGACAGATGTTCCAGATGTGAAATGTCTGTGTGACAGGGACAGCAAGGTAACTGTTGGTCTGGGGCCCACTTGGAAGGGAATGGAGTCAGCTGGCAGCAAGAAGAAGGAAAAGAGGAGATCCAGACACAGGAGGTGGGTGAGAAGGAAAGAAGACCTGGAGTGAGTAGGAAAGGGAAAAGGTGGCTGGAACAGGGTGATTAATTTTGTCTGGGGAAACCCACTGTTTACTCTTTTGTACCATTTTTCTCTCTGTTGAAATACTGATTCTGATTTAAAGCCAAAATTAGGCAGACCTACCAAACATACTTGTAAAGGTAAATAGCCCAGTGATGCTGCAAGAAGACCCAAGTTTGGTCAAACAGGGAAAGGGGAAAAAAAAAACAAATACACAACCAGTATCCCCACAGAAGTTCCTTCACCCACATCCATAGGACTAGCAGCAAACACAAACCCTGAGTTTAATTTTGGGCCATATCCACTGCTCTCCATAGTAAGGTTCTGTGTAAGAGCAGGAAGGGCTCAAAGCTGTTGAAGACAAGACTTGTCCTCTCCCCAGATATGTGGGCTTCACCAGGAATGGATAGGGCAGAGAAAGTGCAAGGGAACACCACAGTTTTCCTTGAACAGGGACTGCTGGGAAGGGGATGGATATGCTGCAAGGCCTGTCATACATGAAATCTGTAGCACAAGCCAGGAGCTTGTAGATGTACAAGAGGCTGTGCATCTGTGTGATGCACCTCACCAGCCAGGCCAAGGGCTTCCCATGTCCTTCTCCCTCCTTCCCACCACATTGCTTGAGCTTTTCATGCTGATGGGTTTCAGTCCATTTTTTATCTGATGTAGTTCAGTTACCAAGGAGACAACGATCTGCATAGGGGAACCTTTGTGGCATCTGGAGAAGGAAAATCAATGCAGATCACTCAGGGGTTGAGGATGGCCTCAGGCCCAGAGCTCAGGAGCTGGGAAACATGTGCCCTTGTTCATATGAGGTCTCCCTGGCAGGCTGCAGTCTAGAAGACCTCCAAAGTAACATTTCAAATTAAATCAGTCTATCATCTGTGGGATAAGGAAGAATCAGTCTGTCCTTAGCACCAGCTGAATATTCACATCCTCTGGGAAAAGCAGCCTGAATTTAGAAATCTTTTGTTTGCCTGCTCCAGTGGCTTATGAAGTGTTAGAGGTCAGATCTGATGGTTCAAGCAAAGCAGGCAGCCGTCTGGAGTAACAAACCTGTGGCTGTGGAGGAACAACCATGACACCAGGTTTCCATCACTGTTTCCCCTACTGTCCATCTGCTGTCTGCCCCAAGCCTTTCCCCTCAAGGACCCACGCACAATAATGAGAACCTCTGCATCCTCAGCTCAACACTGCTTAGAGCATCCAGCTGGGAAACTAGAGATGAAAGCTGGTCTCCTCATCTAACATCAACCCATAGCCCAATGAATATGTCGCAGAAATAAGGATCATGGTGCCTGCACCCTCACTAAAACTCTCAGCTGCGAAGGGCTAGTCAATTAAAGCCTCAAGGCAATAATTCTCCTTAAATTAGAGATGAATTTTCAGTGCAGGGTAGAAAGGTTTACCAAGCTACTTCCAGGACCCTGGCCGACCTTCCTTTTCCCTTACCCTCCATGGACCAAGTGACTATCACTCTGCCCAGACATTTGCCCAAACTCAGATGGTTGATGGGTGCAGCAGGAAGGGGAGG
>NW_010299381.1:66788-75537 GCF_000700745.2 Antrostomus carolinensis | reverse complement strand
TGGTCACCCCAGCTGGCTGCTGGGGACCTCGATGCCCACTCCACGGGGAAGGAAGAAACCAGCAGGTGATGGGACGTGGGGTTTTATTTCATTTTATCCAAGTACCTTTGAAAAGATCATTGTACAAGTCAGCACATGAGAATGCAGAGGAGACATCGGCGGGGCTGCGCGGCCGCTGTACATATTTACAGGGGACCCCCCCCTGAGAAAAAAAGGGGGAAGACGGAAATCCCGGGCGTGTTAACAACCTCACCAGACACAACACCATCAGAACTCAAAAAAACAGGGAGGAAAAATGCTCGTGACGCTGTTCCCGGGCTGAAAACAACTGTGGATTTTGCCGGACTTCATGTAGTGTTAGAGGCAAATCACAGGACCGGGTTTTAAAGGCACTCGGTGACATATACAACAGGAGGGGGAAGACGGAAATCCCGGGCGTGTTAACAACCTCACCAGACACAACACCATCAGAACTCAAAAAAACAGGGAGGAAAAATGCTCGTGACGCTGTTCCCGGGCTGAAAACAACTGTGGATTTTGCCGGACTTCATGTAGTGTTAGAGGCAAATCACAGGACCGGGTTTTAAAGGCACTCGGTGACATATACAACAGGCTGAGTCGCATCCCGGCGCGGTGCCACGGGGTCCCCGGCAGCTCCAACACGCTGCCATGGCTGAGAGCAGCACCGGGCAGGGCGAGAGCCAACGTGGACGCCCCCCGGCTTCAGGGGCTGCCCCGGTTCGGGCAAGGGCTGGTCTCCAAAGGAGCCAGAGCAGAGCCAGGGCCGGGGAATGGGCAGGGCCGTGGGCAGGGTGGCAGAAGCACCGGCACACCTCCCAGCTTTCTTGCGTTTGAGTAAGCCCAGGCGGCTTCCCGGGGTGCCAGCTGCCCCACAGGGTGACCTGGCGCTACATGAGCCCCACAAACTGGCATCAACACCCCCCCTTGCCCTTGGGGTACAGTGCCCTCCTGCTGCCTCCCCTGGGACACAGAAGCCAAGACACAGGACATAAAAAGACAGTTCTTGTCCTTGGCTTTAGTGTCTAGCCAGTTCCCTGCCCTATTATGTTTCTCCCAAAAAGAGTCCCCTGACCAAAGCTGGAGCTTGGCACCAGGGGCCTGGGCACATCTGTGCTGGGCAGAGGGGTTGCCAGCCCTCTGTGGAACTGCAGCACCCTCCTGGGAAGCAAACCCTTCTCTGGGGGCACTCAGGGGGATGCCAGCACCCAGCCCGCTGCCCCGGTGCTGAGCCAGTCCTCACACTGCTGAGCCGGCCCTTGCACTGCAGGAAGCCCCCAGCCCTGAGGGGTGGCACCGACTCTTCTATCCCTCAGGGATTTACTCGATCACAAGAAAGCTCAGGAGGAAAAAAAAAAACCCATCCTACCACATCCAGCAGCTGAGACTGCCAGGGAGGAGAGAGACCGACTCGTTCCAACCGGCTCAGTGATCCTGGGAGGTGAGCTGGGACCACAGCCCCTCCGGAGCAGGGCCACCCCTTCCACGGCAGCAGGGGGACAGTGGCTCTGACCCTGCAGCGCTCCGAAGCCATCCACGCTGAGGGACGCCGGGGCAGGGTGCTGTGAGGAGTCTGACGGGTGGCTGTACACTTTGGGAGAGTTCTGCAGTACCTGTGTTTTACATTTACATAAGAGCACTGTGACATTGGAAATATTTTCCTTTTATTACAATATATCAAAAATATGCAGCTTTAGTAAACAAGGTCATATTACACTTTCTAATGCACTGTACAATGCTACATTACACTTATATTCGGTATGGAGAGGGAGCCCAGGCTCCCACTGGCAGGTTTGTGGGGTGGAACGGTGTCCACCAGCAACCTGGAGCTTGCCCAGGTCCGTGCCGGAGCAGGCTCCTGCCTGCTGCCCTGGGCTGCCCGTGCCATCGCCAGCGTCCACCCCAGGCCTTCTCCTCCAGTCCCAGAGTCTTTCACAGTCCTGTCCTCACACCTCGGCAGCCCTGGAGCCTAGTCGATCTTTTCCACCTTCCCAATGATCTTCTCTTCGAAGATGGGCAGGATGGTGTCATCCTCCCGCACCTCCTCGAAGACCACGCCACAGTCGAACTCGTCACTCACTTTCTTAAAGTAATATCTGAAAAACCAGAAACATGGAGACAGAAAGGAAAAGAATAAAAAAAGCAGGTGAATGGTCACGGTTTTTAAAAAAGCAGGTGAATGGTCACGGGGACACCACAGTCCCCAAACCTGGGTACAGCCCTTCCATGGCCCTGAGCTCGTGGTGCATGGGGAGCAGCTTCCCCAGACATGGAGGCAACTGGGGCCTCCCTTCTGCCCCTGCCCTCACCCAGTGAGCAGAAAAAGAGTGGTCAGGATCCATGCCAGCACTCCAGGAGCTCCAGCCCTGAATCCAGGCCCACTCACAGCTCTCCCTCAATCAGTGGCTGAGGCACCCATGTTGGTGGAGCAGTTCTAGGCAGGCTTTCCCATGGCAGCTCCTACCTGGAAGGGGGAAGGTGGAGAGCTGCACACCCCAGGCCTGGCTGCTTTGGGACTCTGGCAGAACCCAACCTCCCTGTCCTCACCACAGAAAACTTTGGGAGGAGCCAAACAGCTCTGGAAATCAGAGGGTTCCCCACAGCATCACTGAGCACCAGCTGACACTGCTCTTCACCAGCCCAGGACCCTGCAGTGCAGCTCAGCAGCTTCTTGACGGTGTAAACTGTGATGCAGGACATTTCTGCTACAAAACCCGATCTCCCTCGTCCCTGTAACCCGCCTCTTCAACAGCCAAGGCACTGCGGCCGTGCTGCCACATCCCCACAACAGCATGCCCTGCGGGAGCCCTCCTGGAAGGCTCCAGGAGCCCCCCTGACCTTCCTTCACCTTGGAGGGGGCAACACCGCTGCGTCCTGGCAGCGGCATCAGCCAGGGGTCAGTGAGAGTCTGCTGGCACCACACCACAGCTGGGGAGCAGCCCTTACCTGTAGTTCCCTTTCTTTGTCAGCAGCTCCTTGAACTGTCCCAGTGTCACCACACGCCCCTTGACGAGGGTGCGGTAAGGGATGGGCTCTCCGCAGAAGTAGTAAGCGACCACGATGTTCTCGCATGGCTGGGACGCGCCGCTGCTTGGTCTCTTCTGGGGCTTCAACCTGCTGGGCAAAAATAGAAGCGATCTGCTGAGTATCAGCCCATCTGCCAGCATGGGCAGGCCCAACAGCCCGTGTCTGCAGAGCCTGGGTGGAGATGCTGAGTTAACACCCTCAGGAGCATCCTTTGCTCCAACCACCAGCTCTCTTGGCACGCAGCCGCACGCTGAGGCCAGTGAAGGAGTGAATGGCACTTGGAAAGGCTGGATGGGGCCAGAGAGAAGCTACAAGGAGGGGGTAGGTTCTACTCAACCTTCTTTGTGCTGAAGAAACCCATCCCTGGGCTTTGGGAGGGGATGGCCCTTCCCACAGCACCGTTGGCTCAGGGGGTCATTGGTAAGCTCTGGGCAAAGCAGAGCACCCCAAGCCCATGGCAGCAGACCCAGGTCACCATCAGCACTTGACGTGCTTGGGTGCTTTTTTGGGATGGTAACAGATCAAACCACTTGGGATTATTGCTGCCGTGGCCAAAACAGCTCCACATGGCTTTCTGCTGACCTACATCTGCAGGGCTGTGCAGACAGGACCACTCCTGCTCCCCGCAGCTCCCCATGGCACCTCTCCCAGCGCAGATGGAGGTTGCGGGGATGGAGCTCCTGGTGGGATGAGCCCTGAAGGTTTTGCTGCCCATCCCATCGGTGCAGGGTGGCAAGGCAGCTGCCATCCCCAAACCTCAGTGACCTTCTATCTCCTGGGTTTTCCTGACTCTCAGGATGTTGGTCTGGTCTCTGCTTCCAACCCACACACTGAGGTTCTGCTACGTGGTGCTGTCACTAGACCGAAACCATCAGGCCAGTCCTGACCCCATTTTCAGAGGCAGACAGAAGTAGCAATAATAAATATCAGGGTACTTTGCCCTTCTGCAGAGCCTTTCATCTGGGGTGCTGTAAATGCTGCACAAACATGGCAGCAGCCGACACAAATTAGTAACTTGGCATGTGTGGTCTGAGCCAGAGGCAGCCTGCTCTTTCAAAGTCACACCAAACAAATTGGGTAGCTTTAAAAAAATTATTTAAAAAGCACACTGGATAAAAAAGATGATTTTTGTCTTTACATGACTGGAAAAGTTGCTATAAAAACCAGAACTTGCCAAGCACATGAGGTAATTGCAGTTTTGGAAATGACTCTGACCCTAACCTTTAAACACTGGCTGGCGGGCACAGCACCTTTTTAATCCATGCCCATGTAAACATCGGCATTGCAAACCAAGATGAGACACAATCTTTTAACCTCTTTCTAAAGGCATGAGAGGTCTAAAAGTTCAACTGAACAAACCCTCCTGGTCCCTGCTCTGCCTGGGAGACCTTTGGAGAAGATGCAGCATCCTGAATGGCAAGGGTGGCTGGTGGTGCCAGCAGAGCTCTCGGAGCCTTTCCCAGCCCTGTATCAAAGCACAGGATGCCCTTTAGCTAGAAAAACATTAAGGAATTGAGTCATCCTTGGAAAAAAAAAAAAAAAAAGGCATTTAAAGGAAAAATGGGTCATAAATTCAGGCAAATTCTGTGAACTCTGTGAGCCAGAAGTTAATTGAAGGGGTTTGGAAAACCTCAAAGTCCCTAAGCTTCTCTTAATCCTGCTAGAAGCAAGTTGTGACTAAGAGAGAGCTGCTGCACGCCCAGGGACCTGGCACCCGGGGACACAGCTACGTGCCCTGTGCAGGCAGCAAAGCCATCTCCCCGGGGCTGCTGTTCTCCTTCGCCTGGGGAGATGGAGAGGGACCCCCCCCAAGCTCTGCTGCAGTAGAAACAAGAGGGAGGGACAGAGGAGGATGTGGTTGGGAGCCTTCCTCCTCCTGCCACGTAACTCAGCCCTGAGAGGCCGTTTCTGAACATGCTCAGCCCAGCTCCAGTGCTCACCTCTTTACACAGCAGAGCTGTGC
Source organism: Antrostomus carolinensis (assembly GCF_000700745.2). Classification (NCBI taxonomy): domain Eukaryota; kingdom Metazoa; phylum Chordata; class Aves; order Caprimulgiformes; family Caprimulgidae; genus Antrostomus; species Antrostomus carolinensis. The sequence goes on along the minus strand of NW_010299381.1, from coordinate 70,529 downwards.
CTGAAAATGATGCCTGAAATGATGCCTGAAAGCAGAGACTCTGCACTGCTTCAAGAGCTAGAGCTAAAAACAACCCCATGGCTCTGGATCTCCTGCTTCTGCTGTAAATCAAAGCAGGGCTGGATGGCTGCGGTGCCTCTGAGCTCCTGGGCTGTGCAGCAGGACAGGCTGGCCAGGAGCAGGACACACACGCGTCCCAAACCGCAGCCATTGATCTCCAGCAGGCTGATGGAGGGCTGATGAATAAGGAATCACTGAAAATGTAATTTCCCAAGAGTCTCTCTCAGGAGAGCAAGACAACACAATTATCTTCGCTTTCGTCATTGCCAAGAGATCCCTCGAGACCATGGCTTACCCAAACAGGTCACCAGACTGTACCTGAGCTCTGCCCCGTTAAAGCTTCCACCTGCACCCACCTCCCGGGTGGCAGCGTGACCCAGGAACACCACCCTGCCCCTCTGGGACCAGCTCCCTTTGTGGCACGTGTCACACACACACAGCGCTGGCTGGTTAAGGACACGGCAGCACTTGTCTGACCGAATGCATCTGCACCTCCCTACCCCTCCTGACAAATAACCTGACCCCTTCAGCCAAATAACCAGTGGTGCCATGACAGGGAAACCAAGTCTGTGTTAGAGCACAAACCCAACCTCAGAGGTGAGGCACCCAGCTCGCTGCAGCTCAGCCCTGTGCTGGAGGGCTTTGGAGAGCCTGGAAAACACCCAGCAGATGTGACCTCAGTAGGTGTCCCAGCAGCCAGCTCTGCTCCCCTTCTAGCCTTGTCCCAACCCAATTAATTCCAAATCAAGCTCATCCTAACGTTCTCTCTGCTTGCAAAAAACTTTTCTCTGGAGAGCTGGTAGTAATTACCTCATCTAGCTGCAAACACAAGTGAACTGTGACACTGAGCTACAGGAAATGGCTCAAAACCTGGCTGTAAGTGCAAGAAACCTGATGGTGACTGGGACACAAGCGCTGGGCACACTGGATCTGCAGGTCATTCCGTACCAGACACCAAACCCTGCACTGCTCCCTGGCAGCAGCCATGTGGCTACCTCAGAGATCAGCGTCCCTCCAAACGCTGTGGAACAGGGAGAGAAAGGCTTTTTTTGAAACAGATGTGTGATTTCTGGAGGAATATTTATGATTCCCAGTACAGACACTACAGGCACGTCCTTTTTTTCCAGCAGGGCAGTGCTGGGGTGGGAGCGGGGCTGCTGTGACCCCCAGCCAGAAGGGCAGTTAGCTGGGGAAGCCACTGCTGGCGAGGGCTGTGCCGGAGGAGAGCGGCTGGGTAACCGCGCCGGCAAGGTCAGGTTGGCTGTACAAAGCTGGCACGCTGCATTCTCTTCCCACAGCCAGCTCAAGCCGGTGCCTCAAGGACACCTCTGGGCTCACCTCCACCTCCCCTGCTCTGTGTGCTCCATGCCTTCCCCAAGGCTGCTGACAAACCTGGGCACTGGCTCCAATTTCCCAGAGCTCTCCAGAGCTCTTGACAGAAATAAATGGTGTTTTCACATTAACTCCCCTCTCAGTTTTTCCTTAGCTCCCCAGCCAGCTTCGGGCAGCCCCGCTCAGAAGAGATGTGGGGTCTATTTTCAGGCAGGCCCTGTGCTAACCACAGCAGAAGCTCTCTGAAGAGCTGCTCTGCTTCTGCTGGAGCACCCAATTCTGCCAAACCCAGCAGAGAGACTTCAACATCCAGAAACCCCTGGCTTCACAGGGACCACTGCATCCATTTGTGCCTGCTACTGGACACGGGTACATTTGCTTTCCCTGAGCAGTTCCCCCTGGGGTGAACACAGCTCCTTGGTTTTCCAGGCATGGGGCACGTCGGGGGGATCCTGCATCACCGGGAGAAGAGCTGGACCTCGTGGGGAGGCAGGGAAAGCAGAGCAGCCCAGCACCGGGACCGCTCAGCCTGTCCTGCCGCTGCTCTGCACGGCATTTATCCCAATGCCATGGGGTTCCTACAAAAGCTATGCTTAAAATACATGCCAAATTAGTATTAGAGTATTAACTGCGTGTGCATATAGCCCAGGGCCATGTTTCCAAAGTGTGTATCTGCATCTAGGCATTTCTGGCAAAGGTGCATTAATTCAGTATGACTATAAATGACTGTCCTAATAAACCCTACCCAATTACACCAACTGACAGGTAGATAAAAGAAACTTGGCTTACCCTGACTTGGGAGAACCCTCTGATTACCTGGCTTTCCATCAACGCTCTGACATAAATACACAGGAGTCTGCTACATGGTCACCACAAGCAAAAATAATTGGAGCTCAGCAATTAACAGAGCTCCTTTTTTAAATTACACTCGTGTTTCTAAGAGTCAGATGCCAAAGTTTCAAGTTTTCAGAATAAAGCTATAAAGCTGTGAAAGGTTTTTAATGGACAAAGTGCTTTTAGCTGTTAACAGTAATTATCTAGCACTTCCAAAATGCTTTTCATCCGAGAGCTCCGGCTGCCTTGCAAATACTCTTCTCTGAAAGATAACACAGGAGCAGGAGAATCAGCTCTGCAACAGGCGTTCAGCTGAGTCACAAAAAGATGCTGTGACTTGGACAGGGCCGTGCAGAGCCAACGCTGCTGCTGCTGCTGCAGGACCACAGCGCAGTGCTCCATCCAGATGCCATGAGCAGCCTTTGCTGGGAGCCTGAGGGAGATGTAGATAAAGAGCAAATATGTGTTCTTCTTCTGTACTTCTGCATCCTGCTGCATCCTGCTGCTGCACCACCCTTTGAAATCATCGTGCCGGCGTGAATGAGCCAAGGGGCAGCAAGTACCTGGGGAGAGCACTCTCCCCTACCGTGCTCCTCTAGACATGTTCCACCTGCCCAGCTCCTTCTCAAGCTCTGAGCAGCCCCTTCCCCAACCCTTCCAGGAGCATTTCCAGCCTTTCCATTCACAAACCACAAGCCCAAGCCCCTGAGGTGGGTTTTGGCATTCACACCACGTCAGAGGGACTGGGGCAGATTCTCTGACCTCTCTGCATGTACCTCCACCCAGCTGTTGCTGGGAGCTGGAGACCAGAGCAGAAAGCAGTGGACATCTCCCTCAGCTGCCCAGCTTCAGAGCAGTTCTCCCTTTCCCTCCCATGCACAACCAGACCCTATCACTGTACCTTTGTTTAAGAGGGAGTTTTCCAGCCCTTTTTTCCTCCTCCTCCAACCTCCTGCGAGCTTCTTCCAGCTGGGTGAGAGGGTTGGGGGCTGGATTGGGCGGCATGGTAGGATCTTGGATGAAGGGGTGAGAAGGCTGGACGACATTCCGGAGCTGGGCACTGACCCAGGGATGCACCGCAACAGGTCGCTCAATGGAGAGAGGTCGGACCATATCATGGGACAGCTGCTTCTTAGCACCTGAGGAGCTACAAACAAACACAAAGGTTTTACATGGACCGCCAAGGTGCTTTGCACAGGCACACAGTCACTTCTAGATGGACCTATGGCTTCTGCAGGTGGACACAGACACCGCTGGGAAGCTCCTTACAGCACAGCTTCCAAGGGACAGGGGAACACCAGCCACCCGGCTGCACCTTCAGAGAAGATTTCAGGGCAGCAAGACCTGAGACATCAGGGTGAGCAACCTAAGCCTGACACAAAGCCCACGGGTCTGTTTAAGGTCTCTCATCAAGTCCACAATACACAAAAATAAAACCAGCAAAAGGCAGCTCCACCATCTGTGACATTCCCCCAGAAATGCCCCTCCATGTGCTGCCGACATTCCCAGGCTGGG
>NW_010299381.1:47494-66776 GCF_000700745.2 Antrostomus carolinensis | reverse complement strand
CCCAGAAATGTCCCTCCGTGTGCTGCCAACATTCCCAGGCTGGGAGCCTCTCCATGAGCCACTGGTCGGCATCTCTGGGGAAAGGGATGTTACAGGGATGTGCTCGTCCTTCCCCAGCTCCAGCGGCAGAACCTGCTCCTGAACTCCCGGTGGCCTGGCACTGCCCATGGCCCTGGCACTTGGCCCCAGCTCCTGCTGTACAACCCACCCCGGCCTCTACTGTCCAGCAAGAGAAGAAACCAGCAGCAGCTTCACCACTTGGCCACCAGCACAGCTATGTCAGCAGGGATGAGACCCCAGATCTCTCATCAGCACCCTGCAAGCATTGCTTTTTGCCTCTGATTAAGGATCTGTGCCCGCAGATCTGCTTGACTCCAGAGAGATTCCCGAGACAGTCGTGTCCTTGGCTCCACTCTAGGCAGGTGAGGCCATCCCAGAGGATGCTCCCAGCAAGCCAAAGTGCTGGGCAACCCTGTGTCATGCTAAACTGCTTACACAGGACCAATGGCACCAGTACAGCAGGTCCAATGTCTCTATCAGCACCTTGCAGAGTACCAGGCACTGACACACAGCAAAGGCTTAAAGGACAAACACTGGGTGCTGTGTTATCCACCTCGGAACTGCAGCAGCAATTTGTGAGATTCCCCCAGGACTGCAACCTCCCCCCCATGGCCACAAGTTGTCCTTCAGAAAAAACAGCCCTCTCAGCCCCCAAGCAATCCTCAGTCTCCAAAGGGTCTAAACCCTTGGGCTTGGTGGATTCTTGTCTTCCCAAAATCTCCAGGACCAAGGCAGGCTGCTGGACAGCCTAGACACACACGCCTTGTGCAGGGGATGCAACACAACAGCGTGAAGACCCCTCGCTCTGCCAGCCCTTACCCATGGTTTGTTTTCTTATGCCTGCTGATCTCCTTCTCTCCTTCTATGATCCACTGAAGGATCTTCTGGTTTCTCTCCACGTCTTCAGGAGATCCTGGCATCTCATAGCTGGCACCATCACTTTTCCCTGAATCGGTCTTCTTAACATTTCTTTTTGAGAGCAGACTTGCTTTCCCACTGCAAGAACAAAGCTTGAGACATTAGCGCTTTGCCTGAGCCGAAGCACCACAGACCGCGGCAGAGGATGGACACGTCTGTCTCCAGACATACTCAGCCCTGCTGGGGTCTGGTGCTGCCTGCAGTGCAGACATGGCCCTGGTTGCCTTACACAGCCCCCTGGATCTACCATAGCTCAAACCAACCGTGCCACAGTTGAGGCTAAGAGCAAGACTGGTCAGACCCAGGCTGCTCCGTCCAGCCACCTGCGGAGAAAGGGAGCTTCTCCTCTGGCCAAATGAGCCACGGCAATGTGGCAAAAAGCCCAGCAGATCTCCTGCTACACCAAGGGTTGTGTTAAACCTCTGTCTCTCTGCTCAGAGCAGGTTCATCCTGGTGCTGCAATCTGTTGGCTGCCTCTCTGCATCAGACCACTGCTCAAAACCTGACCCCCACCCAGGTTCACTGATCCCCCAGCCTGCTGATTTGCCATGCTTCATCGTTTCTTGTCCCTGAGCTGGGTGCCTGATGCTTCACATCATGGTGGAAGATCATGTCCTGGTGGGGTAAACTGTCTTCTGCAGGCTCCCATGCACTGGGAAGCATGGCCACCTCCAACATCGCAGCCAGCCAGGCACCGGGCAGCAGCTGACACTCTGGCTACGCTTGTGGCTGCAGCAAAGGCTCCTACAGACACCCCACCACTCCCTGCCCACCTCCATGGGCCCATGGGCCCAGCTGAGCAGCACCACACTCACAAGGCCATGCAGAATTCACCCATCCTGGCCTGTCATTGCCACAGCCTGTCATTTCATGGGACCCCCACCATCCTAATTACCCACCTCCTTTACTCCATAGGGCCCCTCTACTTCTGCTCACTAACACACATCAGAAAAACAACCTTAACACCCCAGAGAAGTGCCAGGTCCTCAGACAGCTTTGCTGATTTTTTGGGGAAAAAAAACTGGAAAGAGGTTGCTGAAGATCTACAAAGGCAGAGCAAACTGACAACTTCTTCCCTGCTTCTCCCCACACGAGGAGTAGCAGGTATCAAAAGAAATTCTCCAGCAGCAGGTTCAGTGCAAACAAACAAACAAAGGTTTTTGGCAGGTTGTAACCAAGCCACAGACACAGCCTCGGGGGGACAGGGGGACAGCGCCCAGCTGGGCTGAACAAGGAGCCAGACAAGCCACTGCAAGAGACTGCTGTCTGCCAAACAAGACTATTTGGATGCAAACTCTTGTCTCGTGAAGCTCCTAAGCCAGAGACTGTCAGGAACTGGGAGTTTGTACCAGAGGAAGGACAGTTCTGAATGTGGCCTCTTAGGTTCCCTTAAATATGTGCTGCAGTTGGTGGTAGAGAGGGTCCTGCTAAAGATGGGGCTTTGGGTTGACCCAGCATGGCCATGCTCATGTTCTGCTGAAGCAACAACTCTGAAGAAATAAGGCAAATTTAAGTGCCTTTCCCTGGAAAACTGTGTGGAGATCAGTTTGCTTTGGCTGCCTCTGCCCTCTGCCTCCCCGGAAAGCTGGTCCTGTCACTGCAGACCCAGCCATCTGCCTTCACTAAATATCCCACCCCTGGTGTGCTGCAAGGCATCACCCCAAAACCACAGCCTTGGGGAGCCAGCCGAGCTCTGGGTGAGCACAGTTCTCCCTGGGGCTGCTCCACCACCATGTGTTATCCCAGCAGCTCCGAGCTCCACTCTCGCCTTCGCAGTCAGCCAGTAACAGGACCAGCAAATCCCACAGAGGAGAAGGAGCTTCACCCTCTCCCCTTAGCACAGAGGGGACGGAGGAATTCAAACAGCCACGGGAAGAGGGACAAAAGCCCATCAGGCAGTGCTATGCTTTCCTGGGTCCCCTGCCTCAGAGAACATCCCCTCGGAACAGGATACCACAGCAGCACCGCAGCATCCATCGCTTTGTCAGGAAGAGGAAGGAGCCCTGCTGGTGACTGGGTCAGGCCTTGCAAGAAGGAGGCTTTTACCCTCTCAGAAACACCTTACGAGACTGGTTTCTGTTACCCACATCCCAAGATGCAGCCCTATACTCATCAGCTTGGGGAAGCAGACCAGCATCTGCAACTTCTAAGCACCTCCACTGCTTTAAGGAGCAGAAAAACTACTTTATAATGAGGCCATTAAAAATCCTGGTTAGAGGGTGTCTTTCAGCACCAGATCACAGTGATGAAAAGGGCTCTGCAAGGGTTATGGGGGGACACATCCATTTCTGAAGAGGAAGAGCAGTGGGAGGCCCTTAAACCATGTCACAGCACAGGCTTTCATGAGAAAACGTGGTTCAACCACCCTGTTCCACCAGCACACTACAGTCCACTTACAAAAGAGCTTCCTAGAGAAGCCAGGGCTCTGGGACTCCCATTGGGTGTTGCCTTGACTCACCTGTAGCCTAAAGAGTCCATGGGGACAGGGGCCATGCCCAAGTTTTCAGTGTAGTTTCGTGACTTTGTTGCATAGTTATGTGAATCTACATTCCAAGCAAAGCTGTTCTGCACTCGCTGCGTGGCCTCGGCCTCGATCTGCTCTTTTGGTTTCATCACGCTGTGGTGATGGATGTGGTGGTAGACGTGTTTATGGTGGTATAAGTTAGCTGCATCCAGTTTCATTCCTGATTTTGTTGCATGCTTGCCATGCCCTGGAGGAATTGTTCCTAGTGTCCCTGGCAGCTTTCCTAAGTGGCCACTTTCTGGGGACCGTGGCTTAGGAGAGTGGCGGCCAGGTCCTGGAGACTGGCAGCCTGGTGTTTTCATCACACGCTGGACATGTTCATCAAGGATGCTTTCGGGGTTTTCTTCATGGGCATCTCTCATCTGCATCCCAGCGCAGCCCATCTCAGAGTAACGAGGAGCAAAGTGATGAAAGGCTTGGGCGGAAGGCATCTTGTGGCTAATGACTGAGGGACCAGAAGAGATATCTGCATCCTCACCTTCTTCTTCCTGCAAGAAACACGAGGACAATCAGAGAATGACAGCAGAATGGCAGAAGGAGTCTCTAGTCCCACCTCCTGCTCACAACAGGACCACTGCCCACCCTTGAAGGGCTCAGGCCTGGCTTTGTCCAGCCAGATCTCGCAGATCTTCAAGGAAGAGATCCACCAACCCTCTGGAGACCTGTCCCAGAAAATTTCCTAATGTTCAAGTCAAGCCTGTGCAGTCTTGCTGCCACCAAGCAGAGCTGCTAAGGTCTCTGTAGCTGCTTCCTGAGCCACCATTAGCAAGGGTCTCCATACACTACCCTAACAGACCGAGGCAACCTCAGACAGGCAGCCCACACACCACGACCAGGCTTTACAGATGCAGCTTAACAACTCCATCGGATGTATGAGCAGGCAGAACCTTACTGAAAACCTCCCTAAAACCCTTGAAAGTGGTTCTGGAACAACCAGCAGCAGAAACACAACTTACTGCACCATACCTGTGACTTCCTAGGAGCCTTGGGGAAGGCACTGCCTCAAAGCCCATCAGATAAAGCCCAAAGTTACAGGATACGAGGCAAAACAGTTCTTGAGCCAGGGGAGACCAGAGGGGTTTCTCATTCAAAGAAGAAACCCCTTCACAAGGTAAAGCCAACAGTGGGTTTGTAACAGGAGGGAGCAACTGAAGGTCGACAGCAGCATGAATGGGTTTGAAAATCAAACATTGATTTCTCCTGGGCATGCTAAGGCTGGAGTGAAACACTTCAGATAAAGAAATGGGTTGGAACTAACTGCTTGTTCTTGTAGTTCACAGGGGTCTAGGACATGCTGGTAGAGACTCTTAAGTCCTTGCCAGGAAGAATAAAACTCCTCCATGCTGACAGCCACAGTTTTGATGCTGACAAACTACTTTACACTCCAACATAAACTCAGATATTTATGAAGTTTCTTTATTGAAAGTCAGGATTCCTAGTTTTTTTTTTTTAATTACATAAGCAGGATTCCAGCGAGTCCTTTAATCCTGCTCTTTTCCTCCTCTGGCACAGTAAAGAAATCAGTTGCAGCACAGGGTATCTCTGCCCTGACAGATAAATGTATCTGCTAGAAAACACTGACTCCCGTCAGCTTTGCCTGTCAGATGTCATCATCCATCACTTGCTAACCAGCTTCAAAGTCTCAGCTGCCAACACCCCAGCAAGAAAGCAAATAACACACTTCCTCCCACTGTCACAACTGGGGGTTCAAACCTGGACCAGGGACAACGTCAGGCTTTGAAAGTGCCAAAGGCATGGGCGCTGCCAGCCTGGGAGTGTGACACGATGCCCATGTCGGGAGGGGATGTGCCACTTTCTAACAAACCGCTTTGAAGAACTTCAGAGGCACCTTTCATCTACAGCCACGCCGCTGCAGCCTGCCAACCACTGTCCCTGGGCACCCTGCTCGGGAACAAGAGAAGATGAAGCATGTGCTGACTAAACCCCTACCACCGGGGAAGCATTTCTTAGCAGTTTATGACAACCCAACGATGTGCTCAGCGCTTGGGAGGCTTTTAGGGCTGGTGTTTGCTTTCTGGAAAACTCTCAGGTTTAAATATCATAGAATGTGCAGGACAAGATCTGACCCTGGTAATCCCTGATGAACAGCAGTGTGTCCCTTCTGCTCAAAGCCCACAGCGGAGCAGGGTGGCATGAGAGTGACAAGCCAGGGTGGCCCAGCCAAATCGTTGCCTGGAACTCCAGTTTGCCAGTAACTGGGACCTGGGACATTGCTTTGTTCTGAAACTGAGATCAGGGTGGGCTAAGGGAAGGAGAGGGATGCATTAGCTCAGCTCAACTGTGTCACTGAGAAGATCTGGACCCCAAGCAGGTCCTCAGTTAGGAGCAAGTGCTGCTGGGGTTGGTGGTAGGCAGACAGACCCTGGGGCAGTTGGCTTCCCACCCTGCAGCGCTGGTCTCAGCCTCACATCGGGTTGGAAAGCCCCAACAGTCAGAAAATGGCAGTTCCGGTGGTAGGCAGACAGACCCTGGGGCAGTTGGTTTCCCACCCTGCAGCGCTGGCCTCAGCCTCACATCGGGTTGGAAAGCAACAACAACAGTGAGAAAATGGCAGTTCATGAAGAAATTGGGGTGCCTATCCCAAGCTGTCCTCTCTCCTCAAGCGGTGCAGAGCCCCAAAGGTTGGAGTCGAGGCTGTAGATACCAATTTTCCTGAATCTTTTCACCGTGCTTAGTCTGCAGTGCAAAAACAACACATGGTATGAGGTCGGGGCAGTCTGGGTTGAGACTGTAAGACGGGACTTTGGATAGAGCAGAGGTGAGCCCTGGCTCTGTCACATGCACTAGGGCATCGCAAGGTGCTCCCTGCTCGAGTACCTGACCGCAGTCTATGCCTGGGAATGCAGCAGCAGCCCCTCTCCCTGCCAGCTGCACTGCCACCTAACCTGCGCCCCTCTGCCCACCGAGCCCCCCCACACTGCCCACAGCTGGCACAGGCAGAAGAAAGAGAAGACAAGACAAAGGGATGACCAAGGAGGAACGGGCAAGCGGCAATAACTACTGTGTGTGATGCTGAAGAAACCCACAGGTCTGGGGAGCAGCCTCCTCCATGAGCTTGGCTTTCCCGGACACGGGTGGCGTGGGCATCTGGCTGTGGTGAGCTGGGCAAAGCTTTGTGGCAGGCACAGCCTCTCGCTGCGGGGGGAGACCCGGGTGCCATAACCACTAGATGGTGCTTTGTTGACATCATATTGTGAGAAACCTCTTCCATCAGCTCCCAAAGTTAGAGAGATGTGGGCTTCAACTTGGCTGACTGGCTGCTGAGCTATTTTTGCTCTGCAGCAAGGTCGGGGATGCCCTTCCCTTTGAATGAGGAGGTTGAAATCTGCACTGATGAGCTACAGGCAAGTGATATCTCGCTGCAAACCTCCCCCTCCTCTGCCTTCTCCCAGTCCCACCCATCAGGCTGCTACTGGTCAGCAGGGCAAAGGACTCACCTAACCACCAGTGTGCTTTCGATCATCGTGCAAATGATGTCCCTCTCTAGTCAGGCAATGTTTTACATTCAAATAGTCAGAATCTCAGTGTTGGCTTTGCTTCTCCTGGCTTGTTTTCAATTCAGCTCAGACAAAGACAGAGCAATCTGTAGGATACTGCAGCTTCCACGCACAGAGATGAGGCTGAAGTGGCTCAAAAAGTAATAAGGGAACACATGTATCCTCTAATCCTCTCCCATGTTGCAGAGAATAATCAATAAATTCAGAGTTTGGTGGATTGTTTTTGAAAACCAGAAATCTGACAGTCTTTTCACTAAAAGATATTTGGCTCTAAATAAGATGCCTCTTCTCCATACCACTGCATGATGCTGCTTTGAAAGGGAACCTGCAGACAGCTCAGTATGGGGGAAGAACATTTATTTTTTTCCTAGTTTTTGCAAAATATTTCCAGCCTCTCTGCTAAGCTGCTAACTGCCTTGTGTGATTTACACTCACGGTTTTCCCCGCGCTGCTGTTCAGCGAGCCATGTACACCCAGTGAGAGGTTACCCTGTAGTCCTAGTGTTCAGGTCACAGAAAAAAAAGCCTTGTGATCTATCAGGATTCAAGCTCTCCTCTTGCTGATACCAGCAGGTCCTGCACCTTAAGTGCTGACCTAAAAAAAACCCCTACAATTGCTTACTCTTGAGTTTTTCCTGAATGGCTAATGCCAGATGCCAGCCAGTCAATGAAATACATTCTGGAGACAGCAAAGAGGTTTAATATATAGCATTAGTGGGAGTTCTGGGCTTAAAAATAGATTAAATCACACAAAAATGTGTTTAAACAGACTTAAATTTATTCTCTGGCACATAGGTATTTGCTGATTTTATGGTATTGCTACTGGCAGCTTCTTCAAGGAGGCAGAGGGCTGGGAAAATGTAGTCTGGTACAGGTGGGGCAGAGCCATGGGAGGAGGAAGGACTAGGACTCTAGGCCTGCGTTAGCAGAAAATGCTGCTGGTTACACTGGCTTCTTCTAGGAAGTAATAAGTACCAGAGAGGAAAATGGGCCAATTCCAGAAGAACAGGAACCTAATCACAAAATAGCACCTTGTTGGCCTTTTCTGGCTGGACGCTGGACGCAGACGTGCAGGGAGTTTGCCGGACAACGCCTGGAGCTGGAGGGAAGCTTACAGCCCCCTTTGCCTTCCTCACTCCTCCACATTTGAAATACAGATATTATTGAAAGCAAATACCACAAACTCTTTTTCTGTTTTAAAGATGAACATTTAAAAATATTGATGAATATTTGAAAATACTCTCAGAGGGCTGAAGGGTCTGCCCTGGAGCCACAGAGGCTCAGCTTCTCCAAAAGCACAAAGCCTCTGCCTAAGGGCCATGGCAGCTGTTAATTGCAGAGACCCACAATTTCTTCACACAGGGCTGTAGTTATACAGACAACTGTGATGTTCAGGAACACTGTGATGTCCTCTGAAAGTTCTCCTATATCCCCAGTACAAGATGTACAGGTACCTGTGAGATGCAGTATCTCAGAAGAAAAGATAGGGCGTGAATAGTGCTGAACAGGGCGTCTCACGCAGGTAACACTAGACAACCAATACCTTATTCTCTCCCTCCTGGAGCTTGTTGTGGAGCTGAAGGCCTTGCACGCTTCCCTTGCTTCATCTACCAAGTTCTTGAGCTCTGAAGGGCCCCAGCAGTACCAGGGCTGACAGCACGCAGTGCCATGGCCTGGGTTTTCCCAGCCACCCATGTGCATTTCTCCATCCAGGAGAAGATGTTTGGATGCTACACCTGAGCAGTTCTGCGTTTGCTAGGGATATGCTAGGCACTGATGGGCAGAACCCTTTTGGGTTTGGTAGAGATGTCCTGATAGCACATACAAACCACCTCCAAGCATAACTTCACCTGCCATCTGGTTATCATTTGTGGGGGAAATATGGATCACTCAAAACCCCAGAGGGGAAGGTGAAGCCCTGTTAGACAGTGCCCATCCTCACATGGAAAGGATTGCTCACAAAGTCTGTGATGGATGGGAGAGCAAGGGTGCTCAAGAAGATGATGGAAAACCCCTGTCTGGTGACACAAGTGGGCACTGCTGTGCCATAGCTGGTATTGTACAGCAGGGAGGGAGTGCTGGAGCTCACAGAGCCCTGCATGGACCAAGGAGCAGCATCATGGAAGCTCCTGGGGCAATGGGAGCCTCCAGGATCCCCCGTGCAAGTGATGACCATGGCTGTTGAGCAGGGACATGGTCACCCAGGTTGCTGTCACAGCAGCTGAAAGCTCCCTGGGGTACACAGCACACAGACAGACTCCCAGGCTGGTAGAGAACACAAGGAGGTTACTAACCGCTCGAACGCGTTTAAGGCGCTCCTCTAATTTCTCCTCTGCTTCACGTTCCTTTTGTACTTCCTCCAAACGATTGATCAGCTCAGCAGCAAACTTCTCTGGTTCAACGTGGATATCCTTTGGCATTCGGTAGGTACGCTGGAAGAAAAACACACCAGGGTTAGCAAAAGATGCACCAAAATCACATGTTGATTCTGGAGGCTTCGATAACTGGAAATGCCAGTTGTTCTGGTGGGATGCCAGGTTGGATGAGGCTTTGAGCAACCTGGTCTAGTGGAAGGTGTCCCTGCTGCTGGCAGGGGGGTTGGAACTGGATGATCTTTAAGGTCCCTTCCAACTCAAACCATTCTATGATTCTATGATTCTATGCTGAGGGTGGACAGGCTGGCAGACACAGAAGTGCAGCCTAGGACTGGTGGGCTGGAAGCTGAGCCACCACGAGTTCCTTGGCTGGCACCAGCTCTGCACACTACCCCACGTAAGGGATAGGTTTTCTGGAGCCCTAATTCAACAAACTCCTCTTTGGGATGGATGTGCTTGCTTTCCTCCCAATGTACACATGGTCAACAGGAATATCCTGGTCTGAAAGGGTGGAAAAGGACGTACAGACAAACCTCTCAAAAATCACACTTATAGTAGTGATGTTTTTCACTATGATAGAAGGAACTCTTATGACACTCATCTCACCCCGGATGGATCAGCGTATGCTGGTCATTCTCTGCAAATCTAGCCCACAGCCGCAGAAAGGAGAGGAAATCCTGTCACCTCCAAGACATCTTATTTCCCTCCATCTTCTGCTACCACCCAGCCCACCCACAAAAGGCCACGGTTCCCACAAAGCATCCTCTCTTGCAGGATGGCATCGTGACTCTTCAGCCCTGTGCAACAATCCCCTACTTGCTTTATCAATACAGCACCCTTACAAGCACAGAGATACCATTTTTCTGCTTGCTCTGGGTGAACAAATGAATATTTATGGAAGTTCAAGAGCATCCTCAGTTCCTTATGCTGAGTTACCTTGTTCCTAAATTCCTGAACTCTGGGATAAGAAGTTTGTGTAGTGAAGTATGAAGCTATCAGCTGCTGTATTTTTTTCTCCTCATTTTTATCCCTTCTGCATTATTTTTTTTAAATAGTAGAAAAACTAAAACGACACAGCAGAGTTAAAAATTTAATTTGGAGGAAAAATACATGGAAAATGTGATAGTATAAAAACCTGAATTCCAATGTATTTCAGTGCCAACACGAGATAAATATACACTCTATAGGACCAGAGATAAAATTAAATGTGAAGACATGAGATAATTCACAGCAAAAGAACAAACGCAGCACCAGAAGCAGATGTTGAGCTTGAAATCTTTCAAGGAGGATGAGACCACCTGAATTTATCCCAGACCAGTCAAAAGATCAACGTGGACAATTAAAATAACGCTTTGCCACAAAACCTGACAAAGGTATGAAAATCATACTGGTTTTTTTGCTCTCTGCCAGCTGCCAAGTGGAAGATGGGATGAAAACCAGGCAGTGAGTATCCTACCGATGGCACTGAGAAGCTGAAGACATCTTATATGACACCCAAGGTGGGTTGTAGAGGTCTCAGTTAAAGCATCACTTGTTTTGTTTGCTGAGAGCAAGACCCAGCCAACCCCACCAGCAACTCTCGACCCCAGTGCTGACTGCTGTCGCCTGCTCTCCCACGCTGGATGGTGCTGGGCTGCAGTGTCCCCGGGAATGTCTGCGGATGTGATGTGGGGTTGCAGGTAAAAGGACTGCCTGCTCCAGAACTCACTTTCTGTGACCATCAGAGGGACTGACAGCTCCTCCTGAAGCTGTCCCAGGCAGGACTAACCCATCTGAGCTGGGAACAGCCCCAACCACGCATCCCCTTCACCCAGGGATGCAGCTGCTGGAGAGGGTATAACACATGTGAGCTACCAGGTGGCTCCCACTCTGGGACGACAAAGTCTTTGCTGCCACCAGGACCTCTGGCCCTACAAAACAACGGCCTGTATTACAAAGAAACATGGCAGGAAAAGATTTTAGTCAACAAAAATGACATTAAGTCTTGAAATATTGGCAAAAGGGCCAAAGAGGCAGCTTCATCCCAGCACCTGGACCTTGTGTTGTCCAAAAATGAGCTCCAGACATGCTCCCATCATGGGTGAAGATGTGGCAGACCTGGTCCCTGCTCTGTTACTCCCTGGGGAGCTTCTAGGATCCAAGCAATGCTTCCTCATTCCCCTCAGGTAGCCCAGGGGAGAACTTCTGGGTAAGGGAGCCTGCTTGCATCAGAAACCCCAAACCCATGGCCACCACCATCCATCTCATAAGGCAGCACCAGTGATGCCCAAGGAGGGAAATCTCTCTCTTGCCTGACAAGTTGCAACCCGTTGGGTGATGCGTTCACTCCCTCCTGCCACCTCAGCCATGCCAACCCCCCTGCGGTTGTTTATGCGATGGCAGCACCAAGCCCTGCTCCGTTAGAGAGTTAATGAGCCTAACGAGAGGCAGCTCAGCGCTCAGCAGTTAGAGTCTCGGGTCTCTCTCTTGCAGGTATGGCAGTGGCTTCCACAGCAAAGCAGAACTGGGAAAGAATTCCTTTTATTTTCATAGCCTTTGAGGCAATGCAGCATCCCAAACCAAAGCCTCTCCCGAGGCCCCAGCAGCAGCGGGTGCAAAGGCTGAAGGTTGATAACTCACAAGTCCTGTCAAAATAAGGTGCTTCCCTCCAGGCCCAGCAACGCCTGAGGACCACAGCTCCATCTCTAATGAGGATCTGAAGACATTCAGGGTCACAGCTGTATCCAGGGAACTCAATAAAAGGTGATTTTGGTCTTCTGCAACTAGTACTTCCACAGATTTATCCACAGTCTCTCAAAGTCTAGAGGTGATTGAAGCTCAACTACATAAATGAAAATAATCAAATCCAAGAATCTTTAGGGTGACTTTGTTTTTCTCTCTCTTTGATAAACCACTGCATTGGCAAAACCCACTGCCCCGTCCTTGGCAGTGGCTTTCCACTTAGCACAACAGCTTGCAGAGGTCCCCAGCAGCCTGTTCAAGGGTGCAGGAGGCAGTCCCCTCTCTGAAGCCATCTCTACAAGGGTCTCCCTGACCATCCAAGTTCAATGCAACTGCAGTGAACCTCATTTCACCCCACAGACACTGGTTGCACACTCACTATGTTGTCCTGGTGGGTACTCGTAATGGTGACTCGCAGAAAGCTGCCAAGCAGGACGATGCTCTGAACGTTGCCATGGGTCTGACTTTATTTCTATAAACTCAAAGGAGGAGCTGCACAGACTTCTCCAGAACGACCAGTATTGCAGAATAATGAATGCAAATTCCCTGGGCTGAAACAATACAGATAACTGCTGAGGGCTCCCTGGACAGCACGCATGGACTGTAGCGACCTGGTTCAAAAGCCTTAAGACAATAAAGTGTTTGAAACTTCTATCAAATGACAGGCCTGGCATTGGGAGGGAGACATGCTCCATCAAAAACCAGCCAGGCTGAGCCTGTGCCCCAAGCAGGATCCTTCAGGACTTGAGGATTTTGAACCTGTCCCCGGCGTCCCGCGGGCATACAGAGCCCTACCAAGGGAGCCATAAATGAGCTGTTTATTGTTCTGAAATCAGAACGGCTCCGAATGCTTTTGTTCCAAGTAAAGGGTGCAGCATTGTCTCAGAGCTGGCTGGTTTTGGAGGATCCAGCCCTCCAGTCTGGACCAGAATGAGATCTCTGGCCATTCTGGCTCAACATTTCAGAAAGGAAGTGTTTAATTTTAAAGAATTGTTTTATCTACAGCTGTTTTATCTAATGTTTTATTTAATGATCTACTTTTATTTAATGCCACTAGTTCAGACAGGTCTGTCAGAACCAAACCATGCTGAGCTGGGGAAGCTGCAGAGAACAATGGATGGGAGGCTGAACGCCAGATGGGTTGGCAAGAGAGAAATTGCTTGAACTGGTCTGGATGGAGCAATCTTTCCTAGTGACAGCTGTGAGGAAGGATTTCTTGGGGGACCTATCACCAGAACACTATCCTCTACATGCAGTGTCTGAAGCTCTGCTACCTTTGGGAAGGAGCAGCCTCCTGAGAACACATGAGATACACAAGCTCTCCAGTAGTTCCAGTTAGCACCTGCTATCATATTTTCTCCTTCTTGGAGCTGATGGAGCAGGAGTTACATGGATTTTGCTCCATGAGGATGATGCAGATCTTGGGTTTTGATGGATTTCACCTTCCCTGAGAAACTGAGGTTTGAGGAAAAAGTTGCACATCAGAACACACTGGCATCTTAAATGTGTGGTTTTATTATGATCTGTACGTGAAAAGGCAGAAAGGGAAGAATCTCACCCACGGGTTCTCCTTGGGAAGAATAAACCTCAATTGCTCTGAGATGAAACAGCAAGTTTGCTGATGTTATTGTAGGGTAGAGGTCTCTAACCAGTCCCAGGGACCCACGGGTTGGGCTGAACCGTTTCTGACAGATCCAACTGAGCTGCACCAACTGTTGGTAAATCTCCCTCTTCTACAGGAGGTTTGATGCCTCCATGATGCTTGAGTGGCCAATGTTACATCACAAGTCAGTCTTGGATATGAAATGAAGATGGCAGGCTAAAGAACTTAAGATAAAAGAACTTCTGAAGCTCCACGCTTCCCAGATTAATAATGCAGTCCACTGTGACATACATTTTTAAACGATAAATGGTGTTTCCATACCAGAAACTCACAGACAGCTGGATTTCAGCATCCATCTAGCAGCATTCAGGGATTAGCAAGGAGTCCCGCTGCTGCAAGGCATTTGAGGAAAAAGGCATAAAACAGCTGATGGGAATTCTAAGCAGGTTCCCAACTTGCAGGAGCAGAAAGCTCATTTAGCTGTAGTTATCCAGGCAGCAGGAGACCAGGGCTCCTCCTGTACGCTCTGTGCTTTTACAGCATTGCAGAAGGGTCACTCAAAAGCTTCTGTTCCACTCAAGAACACTATGGAAGCCACCTCTGCAGAGAGGACAGTCGTTCTGGGAAAGTTCAGCAATCAGCCTGACCCCCTCTGCTGCTGCTTCTGCTGTTTTCCTTCTCATGTGGGATTAGTGCAAAGAGCTGCAGTTTCCATGATTGTGGGGCAGGACAGGAAAGCTCCCATCTGGCAATCAAGCTACAGCAAGAACATCACAAAATGGCTTCTTTATAGAGTTAAATAAACAACAAAAAAAAGGAATCCCAAGACTTAGCGCTCAAGTTTGGATTTTTCTGAATTTGTGGTGGAAAAGGAGCATCTCCCATCCTCTCCTGGGAAGGGATGAATGCCAGAGCCAGGGTACAGTGCAACAGCACGGGTATGACACCTGCATTCTCTGGGCTTTCACCCTTCCTTTGGGAACTCGCTTGCTCTTTCCTTCCTTGGTGCTGCAAGACTCTGTTCGACTCCCAGAGAGAGATGGAAAACCACATGAAAAGCAACACCCACCCGCTGGGTAACGGGTTCCTGCGAGAGGCACAAAGCAAAGATCTCGTCACTTGCTAGAGACCTTCACCCACTGCATTCCTGGGCAGAGGGCTGTTCCACAAAACACAGCTTTTCCAAACTTAGAGCACTGGTGAGTTTGTAAGTGTGGAATATGTAGAACACAGCTGTCCATGCACCGAGACCTGCTGCATAGCAGGGCATCCTACATAACCAGCACATGCCTTTGTTATTTGGAGGCAGCATGGCTGTTGAAACCAGCGGGCAGTCTCCTACAAACATATAATCACTACAGTTTATAGCTCCTGGACCTAACTGAAAGTGGTGCAGTATAAAGTCTTTCAGAATTTTGTGTAATAGCCCCATAACTCATTGGTAAGGGAACAGTGAGGTCTCTAAAGGACTTCTGAAATGACTTTTCGGATGTAGGAGGTTCTCTACTATCACTAGAAAAACATGCCATGCATTCTGCAAGCACTGTCAGGACGGACTCTGGCTACACTGGTAGATATGAGTCCACAGAGACCTTCACTCAAAGGTTACAATTTATTCATGGCTACAGGTTGAAAAGCTTGTTAACCACTGGGGCCGATGGAGACTGCTTCAGCTGCGGGCTGCAAGATAGCCTAACCACCAGCTTTGGAAAGCAACGCTTGAAGAAACATTTGCATGGCTCCTTGCTAATTGGGGAAGTTTAATTCAATAAGCGTGCAGTTAGAGGTGATTTTTAAAAAGACTGACTTTATAACATTTCACACTGGTGTTGTCAAAACATATTGTCTAATTACCTTCTCCTTTCTTGGCTGATTGATAAGCGAGGGCAGAGCAGTGCCTCTCTGAAGTCGATGCCAATTCTGTGTCAGTAATTGGCTGGCAGGAGGTGCCAGAGTGTCTGAACTAAACTTTTATTCCCTGGAGAAAGACTAGAACTAACTCGACTTCTCAGTCCTCAGCTCCCATATAAATATGCGTCAAGATGCCTTTTTCCCTGGGATTTAAAATTACAGCACAGAATCTAATGGGAACAGCGGATGTTTCACAGAAAAAATCCTTGTGAAGCATCTGTGTGTAGTTTAGGAGGAATATGTAATTCTAAAAGACCGTGGAGATAAGTAGGATAATATAAAAATTTATAAGCAGCAGGTGGCCAATTTAAACCTTGTTTTTTTTTTTCCCCTCCCTTTTTAAACTGGTTTCCAAAAAGGTTGATAAAATTTAATGCTAAGTAAAACTAATTAGCCAGCAAGGAACTGCTGTTGGAATGACACTTATTCAGTTCAACAAAAGAAATGTTTGGCAGATGGAAGTTCGTTAAAGCAGAGCTCACTATACATATTTAATGCTCCACACTCCGAGTTTATAACCTGCAGTTCATTGAGGCATTGCCAGTGCACACGAGCAACTGAAAGCCACTATTATTTTTATCCAAAAGGTAAAGCCACTGACAAGCTTTGAAGTCAGAGAATATTCACTTGGTAGTTCCCACTGCTGGGGAACAGCAGCAGCAACAACAACAACAACAAAAAAAAATAAAGGCCAAGCTTTCAAACTTCAACTCTAACAAAGCCATGCTTACAGTAAAAATGGCATCAAGTGAAATAAAAAGGCACCCAGCCAGCCTTTTCAACAGCGACCACACTGTGAAAGCAACTGTGTGAAAAGAGAGGTGACTGAGCAAGGATGGCTAGTGAGCGTCCGCAGCCAGGGCTTTTATTGTCAACCCAGTGATCAAAGCACAGGAGACCCTCTTAAATCTAAGGAAAATAATCTAATTTAAAAGGCAAAACAAAGAGTGGTGGTTTGTGGTGTTTTTTGGTTGTTTTTTTTTTTTTTTTTTTAAATCAGATTAAAACAAGGGTGTATTTCTGCTGGTATTGTGCTGCTTTGAGCAGGCAGGATGAGAACAGCTGCGCCAAGTTTGAAGGCACTTCTGGAAAAAGCAGATGGAGGCCTTTTTTTCTCTCTATTTGATTTGTGCTGGAGTCCAGCTGTCCAAAGGGAAAAGAAGCACCTTTATTCCCTGCTAGATATTAAATGTCACCTGTAACTTCTCACAGAAAGAAAATAATAATAAGCAGAGCTGCAGATGGTGCTGCAGAGCCCTAGCAGGTATGTTCATCTTCCAAAGCTGTTTGCTTACCTGGAGCAACTGGGGAGACAGTGTCAGACAAATGAAATACGCCTGCACCTTCTTTGCTCTCCTGCCTCATACCCCGAGGCTTTGCTGAGCCCTTGAGAGGATTACAGCTCCCTTTGGCTGCCCAGTGCAGAAATATCGCTTGGAACAGTTGCATTTCTCCCCAGCTGACCTTGGCTGCCAGCTACATCAGCCTTCGTGTCCAATGGCCTCCTACACCTTCCACAAACACCTCCAGCTCACCCGAGGGCACGGAACCTGCTCGCAGATAGATGTCAGCCAGTGTTGCTGTTCTCATCCAGAAGAAACAACTGGCTACTGACTGAAAGGTTAAGAAAACTGTGTTTTGGGCAGCCCTGGATGATGAGTTTGGCAGAAGGCTACCAAGCCCTTTCTTAGCATGGTGTATTTCCATCTTAAAACATCTCCAGATGAATGCAGTGCTAAGGGGGGGTTAGACCTGAGCAAGCAGAGCAACTGTACACTAGAGATCTCATATTTTCCATATTTACCTCTGGGGAAGGAGATAGTGCTACTTACAGGAATGTGAGGTAGTGGCACACGTCCATTTGCTTTGGCACTTTCTTGCATCTCTCTGCGATGCTGCTTTCGGAGTCTGTACGGTGGGATCCCATCTCTGCCGGAATAAAACAACAACACACCCTGCTTTAGTGCCTCTCTCTGATACATCACCTTCATTTAAGCCTTGCAGGTAGGAAACCTCTTTACATTTGAGAAAGGCTTTGCATGCCCAGGGCGAGCGCAGCAGAACAGGAGTAATCCATGTGGGGAATGACGCTCATCCAGGTCCCCACACCAGTAACACTCTGGAATTGGGTGCTGGGGGACTTACATGGCACCTGTTGGGAGCAGAGCGAGGTAGGGCTCCTGCGACTGCTGCCCTAGGCAGAGGGCAGGGAGAAGGACTTGGATTGCATCCTGGTACCTTTTATAGTTGGTTGCTTTCTATAAAAGAGCCTGTAATGTACAGAGTAAACCACAGGGCAGGCGAGGAGAGGGAGGAGGAGGAGTGGGAGCTGAGTGAGCATCTACACCAAGGGGAACTCGGTCAGGGAACAAGGTATATATTTTTAAGAGAGCGTGACAACTTCTCAAATGGGTTATCAAAGTGAAGGGGTAGGCTCTGTAGCTCTTAAGATGATCTCTAGCTCAGTGTGAAATTATGGGCTTGCTACTGGTGTTCCTGTGCAGAAGCACCCAACCCTGGTCCCGGAGGAGGCTGGACGAGGTTAGGGAGGGAAGCCATGAGCAGTGACACCCAAGCGAACCAGCTCTGCTCGGGTTTGGGCCCTTGCTGAAAAAGCCGGTGACTGAGGTCTCAGCAGAGGATGGAGACAGTGGTAGCAATGGTCCTTGGTCCTGATAGACTGGAGCTGGGCCCGTGGCTCTGCCGTGAGCTGGGGGATGGCGCAGACCCGCTCTGGGTCCCAGCAAAAGGGGGCAGAGCCACCAGGCTTCCTAAGCACTGCAAACCATGACCAGCTGAGTGCAACCTCAGGGGGAGAAAGGATCTGCATTTTTGTTCTCACCATTGCCACCACCCTGCTGACAAGGAGAATGCGAGTGAGGTGGAGCTCACTGAGGAGATAAGGACACTGGCCCATGTCCTGGTGATACTGGGTTATTTTGAGAAAAATGAATGAACACAAAACCAAATGCCAGCCCAGAGTTTGGCAATTTGGAGTTTTCCTTTTTTATTTTACACATTTCCCTGATTCAGTAAAAGGAGCCGCTTGGGAAGGCGGTGAAATGCCACAGAAATGAACGGGGGGTTCGGTCTGTCACAAGTACCAAATTAACCAAATTAACTTCCACGCACACTCGCTGTCTCCTTCCAACCCCACACCCCAACCAGCCAGTCCCAGCCCATCTCACAACAACAAGATGTTTGCACAGGCCAAATGGGCTTAGCACCTACCTCCCTCCCCAGCTGCCCAGCACAGCTGCTTCTCAACAACATAAGCCAAACAGTTTAACCAGCAGATTTTTAAAGTCGAGATGCCATTTGGCAAGAGAAGCACAATTTACTGTGGTGTTTTGGCTGCAAATCTCCCGAGTTACAAGCACCAGCCTGGTCACTATCAGCTATCAGCTCGCTCTCCATTTCCACTGGCTCCCGGGAAATGTGGGTGCAGGCAGAATCGCCACCAAATTACATCAGAAGAATGCAATTTCATGCAGTAACCCAAGCATTCCAAATTAAAGACCATTAAAATAAAATAAAACCCGTGATAAATGACAAGTGCTTTTTAGTAGGAAGAACAAATGAGAGAAGAGAAAATTAGCCAGGCTAATTACAGCTCTGGCTAGTGGCTGCAGGTAATGTGGGAGGAGGAAGAG
>NW_010299381.1:21124-47427 GCF_000700745.2 Antrostomus carolinensis | reverse complement strand
TCACGGGAGCAGTGACACCTCACGGGAGCAGCACAATTTCCCCGAGCGTTGCTCTACCGACAGGCGATTTCGATAGCTTTCATTAGGCAGCTTCATCTTCTTTAATGACAAATGGTTAAAGGGTTTCATTGCATCACGATGCAGCTTTTTTCCAGACTGGATCGAAACAAAACAACTGGTAATTTTTACAGGGGAAAAAAAAAAAAAAAGCTTAGAAATCTGGGGGATTATTTTAGCCATCGCTGGTCGGCATCACCAGACAACATTTCAGCTTAACCGCTGCACAAAACCCAGGTGCCAGAACACAACTCGCATGGCCATTCGCGGGAAAAGCAGCATTACATTAGAAGGTGCAATTTTTCTTTCTTTCTTTCTTTCTTTCTTTTTTTATTTTTTTAATTCTCCCCAGCAGCAGTCCCAGCGGAAAGAGCGACTTTTGTTCCCAGCACAGTAGCGAAAGGCTGATAATGGCCTCTAATCTATCCGGCTTCAAACACATGTTCAGCCCCGCTGTGCTGCCTTTGATGTCATTTTAACTAGATTCCCCAATGCCACCTCTGAACTTGGAACATTCCTTCGTTCAATGTACTGTGCCAACTCAACCAGAGGAAGCAAATTCAAAGATAAGCACTTTAATTTTATCCCAACAAAACCTTATTCAATAGGTGGGGGGAAAGCAAGGAAAACCAATACCGTACTTTTGTTTTCCTTTTGTCAGGTAGCTTGCTTTGAGATATTTTCAATAGATAGAGAAATAACATATATAAAAAAAGAAAAAAATCAAAACTTTTTTAGAGCACAACTACTTTTAAAATAAAACTTTCCCAAACTTTTTCCTTGTTCCACCACGTGATTTCTTCTAGCACCAGAAAGGTCTGCGCTGAAGTGCAACGGGGGGAGCAAGAGTATTTCTATCGTTTATTGAATGATAATGCAATTGGTTTCCTATTGGGAAACACAGGGGCTTCCTCTCCTCTCAACTGACCTGCAAGAGCCTCTGGTGAGGGAGGTTTTGCAGTGGCTCTGCACTTGGACTCTTCTAACAAGGGTTGTCTTTGCTCCTCCGTAGACAGCCTCCAAACCCAACCATTCAGCCTAACAAGTTTGAAAATCATCACTGAGGATCTTTTTAATAAAAAAGCTGTTAAACTTGTTTAAATATAGCAGAAGTCAAGGTCTTTCTGGATCATTTGCCGTAGGAAAGATGGGAAACAAATCCACAACGAAGATGATATTTTCTACCAATTACTCTAATCAAAGCACCATCATCACTGAGTGACTTGTCTCACATAAAGAAGCGCGATGGGAAAACCACCAGGCATTTTGGCCAAAGACCAATCATCTGAGGAATAATATTTAACAGAGGAATAATATTTTGGAACAGGTTGCCCAGAGAAGCTGTGGTGCTCCTCCCTGGAAGTGTTGAAGGCCAGGCTGGATGAGGCTTTGAGCAAACTGGTCTAGTGGAAGGTGTCCCTGCTGATGGCAGGGGGGTTGGGACTGGATGAGCTTTAAGGTCCCTTCCAACCCAAACCAGTCTGGGATTCTATGATTAACCTGCAAGGTTTTTTTTATGGAGTAACCACTGTCCTAAACCCCTTTGCTCCAGGAAATGGCCATCCTTAGTCTGGGGCATGTTCAACTAGAATTGGGGAAGAGCTGGCATCCCTCCGGCCAAGCCCACTGGCCCTGGGGGCTTCCCAAGCACCTGCAGGAAGGCAAAGCTTCAGGATAAGCCTGGACACACGATAAGACCCAGAGGAAGGAGTATTGTTTAGTTGGACCACAACACTGGGCTAAAGAGGAGATGTTACCTCTTGTTTACCCATCTAAGCTCTTGCAGAAATAAAGAGAAGAAAGGTATGGACCTAAGGCACTTCTGCATCTGAACTGGAACATCACATGGCGATTTAATGCATTTCAGCTTCTGCCTGGTGCCTTCCTCCCTTAATTTGCCTTAATTTGTCTGGATCGTTTCTGCTGTGACCCACCCCCCCTGCCCCACCGTGAGGCTGTCTCCTCGGCTTGGGGAAGATGCTGTTCTTGGGGAAGATGCTGTTCATATGAGGGTTACTGGAGACAGCAGGAGCAGGTCAGGACACACATCCAATGCTGCTGCAAGCCTGGGGCAGCCTTCAAGCAGCTCGGGGTGAGGCAGAGCCCCAAAGCCCCGACACATCACCGACCACCAACGGTGAGTGACTCAGCCTCACCTGTGGCCATGGCACGCTTGCTGGTGCTGGGCTAGTGCTCGCCAGAGCTCTTTGCCGTGTCCTCTCCAGACCTTGCCTCCACACACAGCAGCTAAAACAACACAGCTGCCGTGCTGATTATAAAAACAGGTTTCAGCAGAGAGCACCGGAGCTGTTTTGCCTACAAGGGCAGAGGAATGCGTATGACACAGGAAGACTGAAAAATAATCAGCGGAGTGCAGGCATTTAAGAGCAACGTTTTTTAAGCCACTCAAAAAGCAAACTCCTCGAACAACAGGGACTGATAACATATTTGTTATATAAATTCAATCCATTACAATAATATTTACCAGTGCTTGGAAAGAAAGACATCCTGTTAAAAGTTTGTTTTTTAGGCAAGCGTGCTTGTAGCTGGTACCACAGAAATGACTTTGAAAAACACTTCAGTGAGCTGGGCGCTCCCAAAAAGCCTGTGCCTGCCTCCCTTCACCCTAGCACAGGAGGCCAGATGGCCAGAGCATCACCCAGGGCTTTGCTAGCAGTTTTGCACAGCAACCACATCCAAACCTTGCTTTGCCTTGATCAGTACAATATCATAGCTCAGAGGGGAGCTGGTGACAACCACAATAGATCAGAGTACAGCAGCTGTTCAGTGTGTCTGCCTTCTCCACCGGCTTGAGTTGGCCAACACTGGAAGAGCATGCCAACCGTCAAACCATGCTCTTTGCACGCCTGTGTACTTTCCTGTTTTACTATTAGCACTCCTCAATTAGTCGCTGTTTGCATCCTGATTGTCTGGACACCTTCTCTTCTGACGGAGGATGACGGAGGTTTGCACCTTGGGATCACACCCCGTCCACGCGCTGCCTTGGAGCAGCAGCGAGATTTCCTCATTATTGAGCTTGACTGCTGTATGTAAACAGCACACACAGGGAAGAACCTCGCTCATCAGCAAACGAGGCTTTTATTGCCATTTTCCTCAGAGGAGGCCTAAATTCAAAGCACTGAGACATGCAAGTCTTGTCAAGCAGCAGGAGTCCCTTCTTTAACTTGCATCTGGTTGTTCTTCATTTTTGCTGCCTTGAGCAATTCTGCAAAAATTCCTTTGAAACTCAAGAGGCAGATAGGTTCAGAAATGCCATGTAAAAACTGAACAAAACCTGGTACTGGAATTTTAAAGGATGTAATGAAGAGCAAGTGTTGAAAGCAGACAGAGTCTTTGTAAGCCAAAGGTCAAGGCTGTATGTCCAGAATCCCAGTTTGGAGATGAATCTGCACGTATCCGGTTTGAGATGCACAGAAAGAAAGAACACAGGTTTACCCTTATGATTTTTGAGACTTACTTAAAACGAACCACTGAGATGGGGTTAGTTATTAGCAGAAGGCAGTGCATATATTGGTGGTAATTAAAGTCCTAGAAGCAGCCTATG
This sequence comes from Antrostomus carolinensis, assembly GCF_000700745.2. Lineage (NCBI taxonomy): Eukaryota > Metazoa > Chordata > Aves > Caprimulgiformes > Caprimulgidae > Antrostomus > Antrostomus carolinensis. The sequence continues at coordinate 43,805 of NW_010299381.1, read as the reverse complement.
GTGGGCACAGAAGGAAGAAAATGCCTAAAGGAAAAAGGAGCAAAGAATAAAGAACACGTAGGATAGTCAAACAGAAATTATTCTGCCTGTGAAAGAAATAAATGATGGCTACTGAAATAAAAATTAGGAGAGTGAAGAACTCTGGCATAAATGATCACAACTTATCGCAGGTATAACCATCAGTGCAACCCTATGAGCCTGCTGGACCAGTGGAAAAGGAAGTGCTAAAAGCTAATTAATTCTGAAGAGTCCTTACATCTGTCTCTCCTGATAACAAGAAGTTACATGACCCTTGCTAGCTTCAGAGTTCTCCTCCACAGAAACTGATGAATATGAAGAATGTGGCCAAGCAGCCGGATTCGTATCCAACCGAGCCTTTAATTAGTGGCCCTCTACAGCTTTCTGTCCCAGGGGCATCCTCCGCCTCCCATGCCCCTTTGGCCAAGGTCTGCCCCCTCCATTTTGCAACGTGACATGGATAAGGTGTGAGGAGTTGGTGGCAGTGAGCAGAGCAGACTCAATAGCTGCTCCTAAATGGCACCAAGGCTCCATGGAGCCCCAGACAAGGATGACACCAGCTGACATAGAACCACCACTGCAGACAGAGAAGCTCCCTTACCATGTTGCACGTGCACCAGCTCATTGTGTCAACTGAGGGCACGTGGGGAACTGTTGCAGCACCCATTCACATCCATGACACGGGCTGGGAAGTTTCTACCACAAGGTGTGACAGCTCCTGACATTCACAGTGACACTAAACGAGCCTCTTGGAGGACTTTGTGTTTACAGCGCTGCCGTTAATAAAACCTTCTCCTAATTCTGTAAACCTGTCATCTTTTGCTTGAAGAATCAAAGGATTTCTGCTCTACAGAAAGACACTTTGCATTTGCACTACTAAAAACCAGACCAAACACTGAATATTTTTGCCCAAATCATTTTTTTTTTTAATCACAGAGATGCAGTCACAACAAAATCTCATAACCCCTTTTTTCTCCCTCTGCATATCATCTTTAAGGAAGGTATCTCATGGGTGAGATACAAGTGCTGTCAGGAAGGTGGGAACTAGAAAAAAGCTAAAAAGATTGTGAGGTGGGCTTATTGGTACAAGTTGTGTTAAAGTGCAGTGGTCACCAGGCATAAACTAGAACTGCTCAGTCACCCATCCTACTGAAGAGCAGTTTGGCAGCAAAAAACATCAAGAGGAGAAGTACCCAGGCAAGCAGAAAGCTCTGCCTGACATTCAGAAAATACTACGTCTCAAATCACTTACTACAAAGCCATCCAACATTTCCAATGTTGCTTGCACCTGGCAAGAAACACTGCAGGAACTCTGACTATCGTTTATTTTAGTTCACTCAAACCATTTCATGTTGCAAATGTTTCCAAGACCAGTAAGGCTGAGTAGCCTGCACAATGACAAATCAACCCTGCCTGAAAAGAAAGGGACAATGATTGTGACCTTGGTCTAGTCAGATATTCATAGAATCACAGAATCCCAGACTGGTTTGGATTGGAAGAGACCTTAAAGATCATCCAGTTCCAACCCCCCTGCCAGCAGCAGGGACACCTTCCACTAGACCAGGTTGCTCAAAGCCTCATCCAGCCTGGCCTTCAACACTTCCAGGGAGGGGGCATCTATAACTCTCTTGGGCAACCTGTTCCAGTGTCTGACCACCCTCACAGTGAAGAACTGAAATATTCTCCCAATACCACCTGTGGCAAAGCCACTCCAAGACTAACACAACATCAGCAGCACCACTAAAGAAACTAGCATGCTGTTGTGTCACTTGTTGTCCCACCAGACTGGAGGTACTTACACGCTGCTGTCGGTCAGCGACATCGTATCAGCATCACTGGACATGCTCTGCTGCTCGCTGTCGTTGGCACTGGTCGCTGGTGCCAAAGCGTAGCCCGTGTTGACATAGTAAGGGTTAACAGGCTCTCTCCACGACCCATGCCTGCAAGAAAAATGGGAGACTCAAATTAGAAGGACACAACCTTGACCACACTCTGCATCACTGGGCAGGAAGACTCTGCCTGGAGCCCCAGCACTGGTGACAGGCTACAGAATAAGCTGTGTTCATAATTAAGTCGCACTGATAGAACCATGAACAATTTGACTCATACCTGGAAGCAAAAGGGAATTCATGGAGTAATGAAGATGATACTGTTAGAAGGAAGGGAACAAGACTATATGGAGGAAGTCCAGTTCCCATCAGGATTTACAGTGTCCATTGGCTAACTGCTTAGCATTGTCATTCTACGAGCAAGGCAGGACACCTCAAGGCAACACCTAGATAATAAGACAGCATTTTTCTTAAGTCAGAACAGGCTTCTACTCTTCCAATGGTAAGGGACATGTCCATGGCTCACTCATTCTAAGCTTGTTTTTACATCCCTCTCTACTGTAACATGTTTGCCAAGGGAGTGAGGTAAAGCAAGAAACGGCTGTGGCTTACAACACTGGATCTAAAGCTGACCTCCAATGTCACACTCAGGTACAAACACTTGCAGATTCCACCAGGAAAGATCACCTAATCAATGGACAATCTGTTTGTGGATCTATGGAGGCGAGTTTGGACACAACCACGTGCCTTGTCCTGCAGACAGGTTATTCACACACACACACGGATAAGCAGGCCAACCTCCTTCTTTTAAACAACATGGTAGAAGAGAGGCTGCCTGTGTGAGCTAGCTGGGGAAGCGAGCTCCTTGCTCAGGAGGAGACCTGCACTAATGGTGAAACAAGCATCCAAGAGCTCCTCCACACTGGTGTAGAACAGCTACTGCTGCCAGCACGCCTTCGGCTCTGCCACCCCGCAGGACTGTCAGGCCACGCAGGCATCCTGTTGTCACTGCAAGTCATTTTGTAATTTGCCAGAAGGAGGAACAAGCTGAAAGGTTCACACCCGCACAGCAACACAGCATCATTTAATCCCCCACTACCTCTCTGCATGAAGAGCAGCATTTGTAGAACATCTTAAAGTTGATGAATTCCTGTTTTTCACAAGCTCTGTTACCAGCTCTGAAAATCAGAGTTCTTTTTAAATTCAGATCCCAAAGCTCATCAACAAGCTGATCTTTTATTCAGTAACTCAGGTAACTGGCACCTAGTTGATGTGGTTTGTAACAGACCTTGAGCAAACATCTCCAAGAAGCACACATCACACAATTTGTGCTTCCCTGTTCACCTGCGAAAAGCTGTTCTGGTTGTACTGCAATGGTCAAAGTCCTACAGACAACAGAGAAGAGTCCCTGCTCTGGTGAGTTTAATTTAGATAAGACAAGGAAACCCATGAGAAATGCACAGATAGAATCATAGAATCCCAGACTGGTTTGGGTTGGAAGGGACCTTAAAGCTCATCCAGTTCCAACCCCCCTGCCATCAGCAGGGACACCTTCCACTAGACCAGGTTGCTCAAAGCCTCATCCAGCCTGGCCTTCAACACTTCCAGGGAGGGGGCACGGTGGGGAAGACACCAGCAAAGGTAAAAGTTGGCAGTTTCTGCATATTTGCACAGAGTATGAACACAGCACAGCCATGGCGTGAACCGGGACTAGCAGAAAATCCATTTAAGGTAGAGGTCTTCAGAATGATTTATGTATGATACGGTACTCAGTGTACAGGGATGGAAGGAGTACCCATGTTATTTTAAAACCTGAATTTGACAGGGCTATAGCCCTCAGCCAGACCTCATGGAACCTAAGGTTCCACTTAAACATGAGCAAAAACTTCTTTACCATGAGTGTGTCAGAGCCCTGGGACAGGCTGCCCAGAGAGGGTGTGGAGTCTCCATCTCTGGAGATGTTCAAACCCACCTGGACACTTTCCTGTGCAACTTGCTTGAGGTGACCCTGCTGTGGCAGGGGGGTTGGACTGGATGATCTCCTGAGGTCCCTTCCAACCCCACCATTCTGTGATTCTGTATAATGTTTTGCTTGCCACAAATCAACAAAAACTCCAAGCCATTTCTCCTTGGAGGACAAAGCTCAGTGTAGTTACAGAGTGGTGCAAAAAGCACCCAAAACTGAGTCAGCTGAGGTTTTTCAAGACTGTTTGAGGCAAAGGGAGCCCTGCGAGGTTTCTCCACGCTTGGGTGCAGTACAGAGCTGGCTGGGTACAACACTTAGAGGTGCCCTGGGATGGTGAGTCACCACAGACATCATCTAGCACACAAACTTTCTGACTGTCACTGTAAATGTGCACTGCAGTAACCTTATTTCTATATTCCATCAGATTTCAGAACAGCTTTCTAGGGTAAATATTTAAGGCTGGAAATAATTTGAACAAGTTCACCCTAAAAAACAAGGTATAACAAGTGGAAACCTTACAGGCCCCCCCTTCACCAGCTCTCCCCTTGCATAACGGTCAGCTGTGAACACTGAAGGAGCGCGGTGCACCGCAACCCTCCTGTCACATCCAATATGACAGTTGTGTGATGGAGGCTGATACAACCTCTTAAATTGAGGCAGGAATGATGGATAACTCAGGCCTTCCCCGCAGGCAAAGAGAAGGATGCTTTTTGGATAACCCAATTAAAATATAGCACCAACTTCTGGTGGACCTTCTGACTTCTGCCATGATCCTCTGGATGAGGCACGGATTAATCTAGCAGTATATTAAGAAAGCACTGTAATATATAGAATAAAATGCACAGATCAATCAGTTTCTTCTTTGCATCTGCTGATACAAAGCAGGAGAGAGCATCTGAAGAGTTCATCAGGTATGGATCTGAGATGGGTGAAGGAACCAAGAGCAAGCAGATAGGTGCCTGGATGGTCCCTGACCCCTCCAGAGGAGTCGGGATGGACGGGCTCTCCTGCAGCACTCCATGGCTGTGGGCTTGGACTGAGATTGCAGGCAAGAGTGTGGTCACAACTGTTGTATTTAGCCCAAATTACACACTTCAGCATGTATACAACAGGGATTACTTCCATTTCAGCTCTGCCTCTAATACATCAATGCAAACGTAAACTTTCAGTAAGCGTAAGGAGATGGAAAGGGTATAGGATTTCAAAGCAATCATAACAGGTTACATTACTTTTGAGGAATCCATCTGCATTCAATCCTTCTCCTAACATTCCCTCTCCCTGACAACTCTCTTCAGCTGGGTCGTATCACTATTTGAATGTTTTGTGCCGTGCCTCTGAAGAACGCTTTCAACATCTATTAGGAGAAAAACATTAAAGGAACATGGAGTCTAACAAAAAAAAAAAACCCCAACTCTGGTCACTTCTGATCTGGGAGGGAAAGCTGCTTTAAAAGGGATACAGGCACACTCAGAGTGATTTGAAATGTCAGCTAAAAAACCTCACATACCGAGCTCTATGTGCTGATAAGGGCGATAAAAGGCAAGGTGAGCATTTAAAGTTAGACTTCACAAAAATTCCTGCAGACTTCTGGATTTTTTTTTTTTTTTTTTTTTTTGACAAAAAGAGCAATGAATGCTTTTGAAATGAACACAGAACATCTCACACATCGCAGAAAGCAAGCTGCATGTCTCTTCTGCAGCTCTCAGTTGCTCAACCCTCAAAATAATCACATAGGGAACAATTATAATAGAGATCACAGCGACCCATGTAAGTCAACCTGACCAGCTGCCTTTTCTTTGCATAAAACCCTCCGCTGATCCCTGGTAATGCTGACAAGGGCCAAAACTGTTGTAGAAAACCAGCAAGCATCTCCTTAGGGCTTCCTTCTACCTGTTATTTTGCACGTTGTCTTGGCAGTGTCCCATTCCCAAATCTCACACTCCATCAACCAAGATCAGCACACAGCACTCTGAACATCAGCACCATCATATTTTGGAACTTCAACGTAAATGAGAAGAGAGGTGAGGTCCTCTTTGGTCCACTTGCCCTAGCTGGCGTTCCCACTGCATCACAAGTCCCTAAGGGCATCTTTCTCCTTCCAGCCTGAGATCCCCAGTCTCCTTCACACAGCTCCCCACTGATGGCTACTCCAATTTTAAATCAAAGATGCAAAGTCCCCAATTTTTGTCAAACATGCTACTCTGCAAAAAGAGCATGTTCTGGCTAGCATGCTCTGGAGAAGCTTTGCGTCACCTTCAAATCTGCAGCAGGAGAAAGAGCTCACAGACCCTGCCTGCAAAGCCAAATCCACACGGCACTCCCTTCGGTTCTCAACAGTTACACTGAGGCTTTGAGCAACCTGGTCTAGTGGAAGGTGTCCCTGCTGATGGCAGGGGGGTTGGAACTGGATGAGCTTTAAGGTCTCTTCCAACCCAAAGCAGTCTGGGATTCACTGATGTTCTTAAGCATGGAAAAAAAAACACCTAAAGAGAGAAGGAAACTTCCTTGGAGCTGAAAGATCTCTAGGCAATTCATTTCTGTAGAATTTACATTTTCACTGGACAGAATAAGTTGCACAAGGCTCTATTGGCAGGTCTGAGAGACATGGTTTTCCCAATTTTCATAGCAGTTCCAGTGTGGATGGAGCAGCTCCCAGTCTAACAGGGGAGCTGATCAGATCCATCAGTTTTCACTGCTACCATCTTCTCCAGCTCTAGCATTGGAATTTTATGACACGTTTTCCAGAAGAAAATTTTTTACTCAAAAGAAGTTGTGATAGAACCCCAGCAGGTTGGCAGTCCTCCTCTTGCAAGGGTCCCCCACTTGCCTGACCCTGAGATAAGTGCATCTCCAAACTCCCTGGTGACACGGCGAGGCACCTCCAAACCCCTGCGCTATCAAGGACGCAGTTGTTGGAGACACTAGATTAGTAAACCAAAGAGATAAAGACTCCTGAAGCTACCACAAAACCCCAATGCATTCTGCTCACGTTCCCCCTGAACAGTGCTTCCAGATCTCCTCCCATGACATACTCTGAACCTTTGGTCACCACGGTTTGGGTGAGGAGCATGTTTTTAACATGGGAGAAATCCCATTTCCTAGACAGCTTGAGCCATGAGGCAGCTGATGATAACCACCCAAACTTCATCAGTTGCGATGGAAAGCTCTGAGCTGCAGGAGATGTGGGGATGTTGTCAAGTCCTGGGGAAGGACACTCCAAAACAGGCTCTGCAGAAATTCAAGTTCTCTCACCACAGCTGATGGCAGCTGCACAGCAGTGAGGAACCTTGTGGCAGGACATGATTCCTCCTTTCTTCTTTTGGTGGGTGGTGTTTGAACTGAAGGATGGTGCCCAGAGACCACAGATCAGGGCTGCAACTCAATGAGACCCAGTTACTGACTCTCTGTGCTCCCACCCTGCTTTTCCACACCCACTTCTGACAACTTAGTTCAAACTTCAAGAGTTCTGTGTTTTTGAAGATGACTATTTCCAGAACTACACTTGCACGAGGAAACCAGCACTAAGCACTATTCTTATTTGGTGTCTCTAGTTGCCTTTGCAATTGGGAGGACGCAGTCTAATGCCGAGACATCCTTCCAGTTCATTATTTTGACATCTCACATTTATTCAGTGTGAAAAAATTATTTTTTCCATTTAAAAAGTTATGTACTTCCATCCAAGAAAAAAGAAAAAGCTTCCAGAATGGCAGCTCGCTGAGTCTCTGGCTGGCCAGACACGGTCAAGCAGAGCTCCCTTACTTACCATCTACCAACAAGCAGGCGACTGTCACATCCTTCACACAATACCACATTTCATTATCACAACCAGTCAATCAAATTAAAAGGTGCACGTTAGCTTATGATGTAGGAGCCGAAGCAAATCCCTTCAGCATGTTTAAACAGCACGTGCTGACAAGAGCGTCCGAAGGGGCAGGGTCACCTTTAATCAAGGGATTAGAACAGCACCCACCAAGAAATCTGGTTTACAAGATTACATTAATCTACTACCTGAACAGAAAAGTCTCTGTTTCCAATCCACGGTACCAACAACCATCACAGAAGTTGCACCATACTGGGTATAAAACTATTAGAAATGTCCCAAATCATTCTCAGCGTTCCTCAATACATCATTACAGGTGTGTTTTGGAGCTAAGAACAAAATGTCTGTGAAGATGAAAAGCTGAAAACCTTTACTCGTGACTGGATTTAACCTGCACTAAAGACACAAAGTCTGCTCAAGACGTTAAAATTGGGGATTTAGCCGATAATTTGATTGCAGATCCTCGGGGTTGCTCCACTTCAAACTCTTCCCAATTACTGCGGGTACTGAGACGCTGCTGTGCATCTCAACTTTATCACCGCCAATGTCAAGCTAATCACACGTGTTCTAGGCAAGGGCAGTTTCTTCAAAGATCACATCAATTCTGGACAAGTTAATCTGTTCTTTGAGGTCTCCAGATGGCTCTCGCCAAGAAAGTTCACTTCCAGCCCTGCAGCCAGCGAGCGCAGCGGCCCCGGCGCTCTGCAGAGCATTACAAAGGAACCAGATCAAAGTTGTGTCTTATAAAAAAAATGAAATCTGAAGTTTGAAAAGCAACAGCAGCCTGTCATTTGTAGGCTTAAAGACGACTTCTGCGTGCTCCAGCTATCAGAGAATTTATGATTACAGTCTGGCTTTTAAAAGCTGATGAAAAAAACGACACTCTTTAGTGCTCCTTGCCTTTGCAAATCTGTATCTTCCTGCGTGCTTATTCATCCTCCCACGCTGGAGGAAGAAGGGAAATAAATAAAAACTTAACTAAAAGAACAGATAAGGGCTCCTCTTCTCTTTTATTCTAAGGCATTCAATTCCATTTTAGGAGTACACAGAAATTATTTTATGGGGAGCTTCAGTAATTATTGTGAAGTATTGAAGTACAGTTACAAAAGCTAAACCCAAGATCTAGCAGCCTGAGATTCCAATTTCTCACTCCTTTGCATTGACCAAGGACACACGACTTCTCAGGCAGGACTACGGTATGCAAGACACATTTACTGAAACCCATAATTTGGATTACAGCATACAGCAAGGTGGGTGAGAAAAGTGATTTAGAATTTGTCAGAATCTAGGAAGGAAAGTGAAATACAGGAAATAAATTGTTTCCCTTAGGAGGCAAATAAAGATTAGATAGGCTAAATATTGTGGCTGTATCGCCACCCTAACCTTCTTAGGACAGGCTTTCAGACAACAAGATGCAACCACTGTGTCCTGAGGAAACTGTGCAACAAGTCCCTCAAGATTGAATCTGAGTGTGCATCTACAAATGAGCCCTCCCAGCTCCTCCTTCCCAACAGAGGCAAGGCTGTGCTCATTCACCACTCCCATGTAATACTGTAGTTTGTCCACTAGTTACAGATTTAAAATAAAAACTGTAAAAATCCAATTTTGACACATAGTAAAGTCAAGTCCTTCCTAAAAACAATGCATGTCTTCCTTAGAATAAGACCAAACAACTTATTTATTTAATAGCTCAACGCACAAGAAATGAATTAAAATAAAAGAGAAAATAAGGGCAACACAATGTCTGCACATGAATTAACAGGATGCTTGGATCATCTTCCTGAACTAAAGTGAATGTCACAAAACATTTTGTTCCATATCTAACAATGACAGGTACCTGCTTAGACTCATTTCAACTTATTAGTCTGAACTTATACTATAACAAAGGTTTGTTTGGGTTTTTTTTATCATGATGACATGATTAATAGGAATCCTTATCCATTACGAAAGGTTGACATTAAATAGGGACATTTTCTATATAGGATATTTGGCTGCATTAATTATGATTGAACAAGAGTCTTAGTGCTTTGGAGCAGCCTGGCTCCATCAGTCATTCCGGGGAGATCTTATAGCGGCCTCCCAGTACCTGAAGGGGCTACAAGAAAGCTGGGGAAGGACTTTTCATAAGGGCAGTTAATGACAGAACAAGGGGAAATGGGTTTAAACTGAAAGAGGGGAGGTTTAGATGAGATATTAGGAAGAAGTTCTTCACTGTGAGGGTGGTCAGACACTGTCCCAGGTTGCCCAGAGAAGCTGTGGCTGCTCCTCCCTGGAAGTGTTGAAGGCCAGGTTGGATGAGGCTTTGAGCAACCTGGTCTAGTGGAAGGTGTCCCTGCTGATGGCAGGGGGGTTGGAACTGGATGAGCTTTAAGGTCCCTTCCAATCCTAACCATTCTATATGAAAGTGTTTCTATATAAAACCAGAGCAAACCCAGCATCTCCTGTGTGCGTTTTGGGTATCCAGGGTACACTGCTCCCACCCACAACCCACACTCGCCTCCATGTCATGGCCTCTGGAGACGGGAGAATTATTTTTAATATTTTATTGGAAGGGATAGAATCAAGCTTGCACAAGGATGTGCTGAACATCCACGCGTGTTGCCAGAAAAATTTGCCTTAACAACTAAATTCATGACTGATATTAAAATGCATGGCAAACGCAGTGAGAGGATCTTGACCCTGAGGACCAAATCCTCCTGACACCTCCACAACACAGACAGGACAACATGGATGAGGAGGAACATCAAAACAGAAACACCAATGTGCTTTAAGGTCATGTTTTGCACTAAAATAAATAAAAATCTTTTCAAATCACAGTTCCTGTCTCCTTGCAGCATGCCGAGGATCCCATCCCCAGGCAGGGAGTGCTCCAGCACTCTCCCAGTATGCTCCAGCACACTCCCAGTGTGGTCCAGCTGCCCAAGGGTGCAGGCAAGAACCAGCCCACAGCAAACCCCCCTGAAACAAGTGGAATCCCAGTCCTGGACAACTGGGGTTCTCCAGATCTTGCCCATCAGCCTTTTGCTGAATATTCCTGGGGAAAATTTCCTTAGGAAAATTCAGCAACAGGCTGATGGGCAAGATCTTTCTGCTCTGCTAACTGGCTTCTCAGAGTGAAATGACATCTATGTTTAATATGGCAAGTAATTTTATATATATGTGTGTGCACTTAAGTGGATGAACACACAGAGTGTTCATTTCACACAGCATGCAGCAGTGCCAGCTCCCACATCTCTGCTTTCCTGGGTGATTCTCCCAGATGAATTGGGGCTGGTGAAGAGGAACCCTCTGCAGAGAGCTATGGGGGTCTTGGCACGGGCTCCTCTGCCTTTTCCCTGTGGTTTCCCTTCAGTGGGAAGGCAGACAGGGCAGCTGGGACATGTAAAGGAGCTGCAGAGGAAACGGTTCTTCCCAGAATGGGCAACACAACTATCACGTTGCAGATGTAAAAATGCCAGCGAACCCCTGAACCGTTCCGAGCCCTCCACATCTCACTAAACAAGCCACCACCCGTCCCTTCCTCCTGCCCTGCCCGCAGCCCAGGATGCTGCTCCTTCTGCAGATGAAATAAGGAGCCGAAAGCATCTCCCAGCTGTCCAGCCGCAGGCTGGCCCTGCAGACACCCACGCACCATGGCTTCCAGCCCAGAGCATCCCCCTCGCCCGCGCGGCGAGAGCCTTCGTGAAATAAATTACTTCCAAATGCCTGCCTCTGAGGCACGGGGAGAGAGAGGAGCCCAGGTTTATACCTGGGTCTGCTCATAACCTAAAGAAGGCAGCAGCTCCACTTAAAAACATCACTGCCTGCAAACTATCAAATTAATCCCGGGATTTCAACAGCTTTTCTTCATTATTTTTCGTCTCAACCAAACCACAAATTTACTTAATGACTAAACCAGGCGAGCATGTACTTTGTTTTCCAGACAGCGGGAACCTTTCTAACGGGATCCAGCTTTTCAGAAAACACGTTTACCTAGCGCCAGGCAAGGGACAGGCTCCATTTCTGAGATGCATTTGATGCTTTTTTTTAACTTCCCTAAACCCACCAGCATCGTGGTCGGGGTATCTCCAAGTCCTGAGCTCAAGGAGAGGCACTGAGCAGGGTGAGGAGGAATACAATAAGAACACTGTGTTCCAGGAATGATTGAATAAAGGCAAGAGCATGCTTTTGGCTAGCAGGATTCAGCGCTGTAACTCCGTCTGCCGCTTTTCTTCTCCATCTGAAGTAACGTTGTTTGTCCATGCTTCTCTGAAATGGAAAGTATTTCCTCTAGCCTGCTTGTTCCAAGGAAAGATCTGAGGAAGTCTGGTAAAACCAGGCAGAACTGGGGATTCTCCAGTGCCTCCACTCTTCTCTGCCAAAATTTCTGCTCAACAAGAAAGGGCTTACAAGAAAAAAATTACAAGCAGATTTGTCTGCAAGCTCAGTAAGCTAAGACCAGGGTCTGTAGGATGAGTAAGTTTTTGGATGGGAACAAAGCATACAGCTTTGGCCAGAGACTCCAGATCACTCTTCTCATTTCTACGTACCTACAGAACTTCTGGAGTGCACAAGAACACGGGATGGGGAAGGGATATCTACAGGTACATGGACCACGTTGGGGAATGGGAGCCACTGGAATACAAGGGGAAATAAGACCACCTGGGCTCAGTCCTTCCTTACATTACTGAAGCTTTTGAGGAGGGTATAAACCCCAGCAACGCAATCCATTGTCTGTACTGCTTTCAGGGATAAATGTATCGATTCTTAAATCACATCAGTGATGTTGCTGGTGGCTGAAATGAAAGGGGAAAGGCAACTCAAAGGGGCTCCATTTGACAAAGACTAGTCACAGTGTTGACACAGAACTGCTTGTTTGTATCACTGGGCCATGTAACGTAGGCTGAGCCACACCACCACAGACCTGCTAGCCTCACTGAAATCCTCATCGAAACAACGGTGTGGAACTCAATAGTCATTACCAATTTATTGCCAACAAATTGGTATTTTAATGAAATTACAAATTTGGGTGGCAGAAGATACCAGCTGGTGTAATATTTTGAACATCTATGAGGCACTTCACAACCATTCAGGTTTGTAACTGAAGATCTTTGACAAAGCCCTACTAATGATGAGGTGGGTAGGATTACTGAGGGACCCCTAGCAATAATCCTGCACAAAGGACTTTATTTCACTGAATAAGGTCTCGTCTCATCAACGCACATGAAGCTAAGAGGTCTGCCTCCAAGCAGAGCTACTCAGCAGTGTCTTAACTCCTACAGAAAGGATCCAAGAAACTCCCCCCAATTGAATAAGAGCCTTTGAGGTGACCAAACTCCGACCTCAGCTGGTAACAAAACCAAAAACACAGAGGGCTGGCAAGACCCAGCAAAGATAAAGCTGAGAGTGAGGATTTAATAGCGCTCCCAGAGGGGAGATGCAGCTGATTAGAAACATCCTAATCTTCTCTCCCAGTGTACATTAAAGGTCAAGAAGTGGGATCAGATATTGGCAGCACATGAAAAAACAACTCAGCCGAGCAAAAGACCTTCACAAAGACATTTCATACCTTTGCATTAAAAATTCCTGCAAAGCCTTATTTAACTTTACTTCTATCTAGGGAGCACATTTAAGTGTAAAGTCAAGAGACCGTTAGATCGGGACAGAAAAGAAGATCCTCCCCAGAAGAATTCAGCTCCAATCAGTACTTTATAATGAGCAGGAGTTCATAAGTGTCAGTTGACTGCAACCACGACAGATAAGTAGGTCTCAGAAGTACAGCACCATGAAACAGAGCTTCTCCAGCAGTCCTCTGGAGTCTCCCGAGCTCCCCAAATGGGGTCATTAAAGGATACTTGTTGGATCACGTTAACAAGTGGCAGGCTGTATCAACAACAAAATACCAGCAACCTGCAAAAAGCTTTTAAACTTGCATTTACTGCTCAGCTCTGAAGAGATGTCAGCATCACAGTAAATATATAAATCATAACGTGGTCTCCTGGTCTCTACTGGGAGCCTGTAATCTGACGTTCCCTGCTCAGCTCAGACTGACCTGGCTGATGTAACACAGTGGCTGGGGCAAGACGAGGGTGGACTGAGTCATGCTATCCTTCTGACAAGGTCCATTAGAGGTTGACAGCAATGACGAGTCCCCAGAAGAACTGCAGTAACAACAACCAGAAGGAATGAGCTACGCAGAAACTGTGTCTAAAGGAGACAGATGCTGTTAAAAAGGATCTTTTCTTTTCTAGAGATACTCATCTTTTTCCTTATTTAAGGGTTTAGCAGACCAACAGCAAATAACTTGCTGCTGTCCCCAGAAAATAGGCATACAGAGGGAAGTTAAGTCTTGTGAAGATGCTACAGCCAGGCTTCCTTTTAAATAAGGACTAGTAACTTCTCCTTAGATGGTGCAGAATGAAGTCTTCTTTCACAGTCCTAGTTTTGGGACACTCACTGAACCTTACATCTCCAGCAAGACCTGGAAGGATCTGAATTCAGTGGCTGACTGGCAAACCAGGAGCAAAGAATTCAGCAGTGAGAAAGAGGGAGGTGAGTGTCCAAAGCCAGTCGGCACAGGTTGGTTAGCAATGCCTGTTTAATGTGTCTACCTTGACTGTAACTAGAAGGACCCCCGTTGGGCATACTCTGCTCTTGAAGGTGACAACATCTCCAGAGGCATTCACTAAATAGTTCAAGGTACAAGAACCAGTTCACCTCATTTACATGGATATTAAAAAGTAGTGAAAACAGCTAAAGGAGGCAGGGAAGGAAAAAAAAAAGAAGAGCTGCTCACAGACAAATTGCAGAAGAGCTCCTGGGACACTGTAATACCAGAAGGTCCAGCTAAACCACAGACCAGAGGCAAGATGAAATACCTTCAACTGCAGCACAAGAGCATTAGGGCAGCTGCTGGGAGGTTTATATACAGAGTCCATCCCGTTACTGAGCTCACTGCTGCACAGGGAAGTCCTGTGGGTGTTTTTCCCCCTGTGTGCTTTACAGCAAGTGAAACCTGACTTCAAGAACTGTGCTGGGGTTTGTTGTTATTTTTGCCTTATGCAATCTTTCTGTTTTGGTTCTCATCCATTAGAACAGGCAGATATACGGGCTTTTACCTTTATTACACAAATTCCACAGTATCTTTTCATCTGGTATGCATTATTGTGGGGATATATATGAAGTACCAGGTCCATTTAAAGTGCTGTAAAAGAGCTGTTTGAACTCACGTTCCATTCCTACGTATCCTTCTACAATTAAAACCAGCTGATGAGTCCATTTAGGAAAAATAAGTGACAATGCAAGCAATGTGCTTTTTGTTCTAAATAAATAAGCCACTGTTCAAATTAAAGACCCTTGTATTTCCTTTTACCTCAAATTCTTAACGACAGAAGGCTAAGTAATCAAACTCTTTGTGTTCCTGTTCATCTTTTTTTGCTCCCTCCAGAAATTCTGAGGACAGGGTATTTGCTGACACTCAACCAAATTCAACAGGGGAGGGAGGCCCCAAAGACACTTCAATAATTAGTGAAAACAGGAAGGTGTGGAGAGACTCTAAGTGTTCTGAATAATGACAAGGCTGTGGCCAGATCTCAGCAGAAAACCTCCATGGAGAACAGATCTTACAATTGCCTCCAATGCAAACAGAAGTTTCAGCTCCAGCTGACACCTTCCCAGTCACCAAAGTCAGCATGGCCCCGTTGCAAAAGCCACATTTTGGGAGCCTCTGTGCTGAGACCTGGTTTAATTCTGCATTTTGGATGTCCATGGATGAGCCCAACATCACCTCCAGTTGACATGATGTGCTGCTGCTACCGTTTCCTTCTTCTATAGCAAGAGGAGCCCAGAGTGGGGCAGCACAGCTAGTCTGACCCACTGCCATGGGCTGCAATCATCCCAGCTGCCATAATTAGAAATTAAATCCTGCAGGTGAAGGAAAAGGCTGTTTTCTGTGTAGGGCCTGGAGCACAAGAGCTGTGAAACACTGGAGCCCATCTGCATGACACAAACACACCATCTGTTACAGAATGCATATGTGCCATGCTATACATATAGGATCTCATTGACCAAGTAGGTAATACAAAAATGCCTCGTTGCTTTAGATGTTTTCTCCTTAAAACAGCAGGGAAAAACAATCTGCAGTTTTGACCAAAATAAATAAATAAATAAATAAATAAAAATCTTCTACTTGCCTCTTTTGTGCCCATGTATCACACTATCTATTACTGATCCTGCACTACCTCTGCAGAACTTCTTCTGCTCAGGGCACAGAATAAATGGATTGATATCCTTATTTTCCCTCTCTTTGTACTTTCACATCACCCAAATCTCATGCTGAATGCAGCATTATTCACTCGGTTGAAGATTCTTCTAAGGCAATTTTAACAAGTGAATCTTGTATTTACTTGTGATGCTATTCTGGAGGAAGGAAAAACTATTATCCTCTTATGTACAGAAAGTCAACTGCAATGCTGAAACAGTCAAAATTTTCTCAAAATGTGGATGCTCAATTTGAAATGCTCTGGGCGTAATACTCAACATTTTTGTAAGACTTCTGCCTTGATGCGTGCTCAGCACATCAGTAAGTCTGATCTGGGTCTTAAGCTGCACACAGAAAGCTAAGGCACACACCACTCCCTCCCGGGGAGAAGAGCTGTCTTACAGGACATCTCAGGCAAAAACCAGCACGGAAGCACCTGTGTTCTTCTGCCTGCATCTTCTGCCTCTTCCCCTGCAACGCCTTTTCATGGTGCAAGAGGTAATGCAGGTGCCCTGCACACCTTCCTTCCCACCTGCTCTTTTAGTTCCCCCAGCACTGAACAAGCAAGAGTCCTCAAAAAATAGCAGCTACAAGAGTAGAGAAAATTATGAAATGCCACGTGGTAGCACCGTGAATCAGACTTACACCATCTCATGTCTACACGGGGCAAAACATCCCCAGCTCCTCTCTCCTGATCAGCTTTGTGGGTTCAGTCGTGCAGTTGGGGTCAGCTCACATCCCTCCTCCTCCTTGGAGGTGAACAGGGTTTCTCTCCTCTAACCTGCCATACATTTGCACAAAAAAGGAATTTTACCCCGTTACCAAAACTGGCTGAGATGAGTGGGTAAGGAGTATCCTCCTCCTGCATAACAGGCTTGAATGAAGGCTGAGCAGGCAGCTTCAGCTACAGCACCTGAAAACTCCAGGAAGCATCAGAAAACCCCTTTCCAGTTTCAATACCCTGCGCACCCTTGTGTCTTGCCAGCTCCCAACATCACCTGCTCACTGTTGGGGGATCTCCACCTGCTCACTGTTGGGGGATCTCCCCCTCCTCACCTCCTCTCCATCAACACCCAAACCTCCCTTTTTGGTTTTTTTTTGCTGAGTGTCTTTTCTGGAGGATGGGAGAAGAGAGCTGGCTCACTTAATGATGAGGGTCGGAGACTCCGGAATCATCAGCAACAGGAATTGCAGTTTCCAGTCTCTGAAGTCTCAGCCAGGAGCATCGTCAGAGCAAATACCCTCCTCAGATACTCTGCCTGCCAAAATTTTAAACCATCTACTATACAAGTCGTGCAATTTTCACAAGCTGAATAATTTAATCAAATTGGATGGATTCTCACATGGACAGCAAAAGGCATGTTCAAGCTGCCAGCGCTCCTCCCACCTCCAGCAGCCCACTTGCCAAACGATACACCCCTGCTTCAAAGCAGGAAAGCTGGAAGGTTATCAATGAAAAGTAAATTGTAAGACTCCGACATGAGCAAAACAATGTAATTTCCTCCCCCTTTGTTTTTGCTAAAATTTGCCAAAATAATTCAGCCTTAGGCAGAATCTCAGCGTGGAAGAACACCAAACAACACAGTCTGATAAAGATATGAGCAACTACAACAAAGTTTTATATCATGGGAAATGTTAGGCAACCATGACTGCAGCCACCGCTGCCAGCTCCGCCTATACAGCAGCGATATTTTAACAACGCTATTAACGCCCCTGCAAAACTACGAGTGAGTCCCTGACGTGAGTCAGAACACCCTGGGCATTACGTTTTGATCGCAAAGTTGATGAAAGCACCCGTCCCATCCCCGAACCTGTGTGTGAAAACTGGAGATGAATTAATCAAAACATGCAGGAGCTTGTGACACCGATGTCTGAGCCTGCACATTTGCATCTGCAGTTGTGAGACTCTTGCACGACACGACGCAAGAGCAGAGAGACTTGGCTGCTAACTTCTGCTGCTGGTACCTTATCACACCCAGGCAAGAGAGAACAATATTTACCAGCGGTTCTTCTTTTAGGACTGATCTTTCTGGACCATGTGCATATCCATAGTATGATGTAAAATTCACACCATGGATAAGTGAGCAAAGAGAGACTCATCTGTTCTGCGTGTGCATGCTGCTAACACAGTAGCTGCTCAATGGCACCATCTTCTCTGCTCAAGATGACAGCAGATGTCTATGTATGCTGCAGGCGTGTATTTGTTGTGCAGCTTGAAGCAAATATTAAATGAATTTATGAATTCCAGTGTTGGTGACTTACAGAGATCCTCCATGTGCAGGATCACTTTGTTACTTGCTGGCAGGTAGCAGGTTGACTGCCTGGTGGGACTGTCTGCTGAACGGACGTAATTCCTAACCTCCAAATCTTCCACTTCACAACTGCTCTCAGTTACACCACTAGAAGCCTACCTCAGTCCAGCTGAGCAATTAGAATAATTAATCAGGCTGCTTTCTCCAGTAGAAAGGAAGAGGGCTTTCCCAAGCAGCTATTTCCCAACACTAACCTTGCAAATCTCCCTCTCCCAGGGTTTACTCTCTGGGAAAAGTTAGGGAACAGGTTGGGACAAAGAAATACCTGCACATTTCCTTGACTGGGGCCAACCCCAGGAGATCAGGAGGTCATGCATGTCTGTGAGCAGCTGCTCTTGGGATCAGGAAGAAGAATCTGCATTTACTGTTGGAAATGCAGTTGCATCCAAAAAAACCTTTTGGGGATTTTATTTGCTGCTGCAAGCTGAGGAGATATGGGGCCACAACTCTCAGGACACTGCTCATGAAAATTTTGGCTTCATTTTCAGGAAGAACACCATTGCTGAGGAAGACTTCTGTTTCCCTGGTAGTTTAGGGTAAATTCATGAAGTGATAAAACTCTGACATCGACCTTCACTGACAATGTGGTAAGAATCCAGAAGAGTGAATATACCCCAAGAACAGTGCCTGCTCTGCTGCTAGTCTTAGAGGAGACGTTTCCATCAGTCCTAAAGAGGACCAAGGACTGTGATTTGATCAGGAGAGGATGCATTGGCAATCATCAGACCTTAAAAAATATTTTCTAATCCTGATCAATGCCACTTTCCCAAGTAAGGAGGACTAGCAGCCCAAGGTCACCTTGTCTAGCTGAAATTCAGGCCAGGAGGGCTGGTTGAACAGCCCTAAGAAAGAGGTCTCTTCAAACAGAAGTCTGAAACGTGTGGAACTTTAAGTTCTAGAACAAGAAAAGATTTTGACCCAGTTTCAGATTTTAAGTCCATCTCCTAAACAAAAGCAGCTGAAGTTTAAATGAGCCAATTCTGCAGATCATTACGCTGCTATTACACAATTCCTTCTAATCCCTGAAGTGTGGAATATGTGCCAACGCCAGCCTAGGCATATCTTTGTCATTTCAGCTGGACTTCCAGCCTTTCCACTGAAGATTTCATTCTGCTAGACCATTCTTGACAAATGCCAAACACAAAAAATCTCCCAAATATTTATTGTAATTTCTTTGGCCATGCTATCACAAGTGCCTAAATTCCCCTTCTCAGTCAGAGAGCTATCTAGACCAGAGGTCTCCTCCAAATCTTTCGGCCTAATAAACATCACAAAGGCTCATGAGCCCCTACAGTAGTAAGGGAGAGATTGTTTGTACCACAAAAGGAACAAAAATGATCAGCCATCCCCTGCTGGCTATTCTCCTCCCCTAAGAACTTGGTCTAATCCCCTCCACCCTACAGCCCTTAAAAAACAATGTGCCAAGGAAAGGGAGCAACTGCCATGCATACTGATTCCCTCCCCAGCTTAGAGGTGGCTCTTGGAGGACCACTGCCAGCCAACTGCTAACAGCAGACCCCTCTGAGATGCTGGGCTAAGGCAGAAGGTTGCTTTTCATCCCTCTGTCTTAGGGACTGCCCAAAGAAACCGTCAGGCTGGTTGCAGCTCTCCTGGGCTCATGCAACAGCAGAGCTCTTCCTGCAAGCTCTCTGGGTCTCCAAAGCCCAGCAGATCAAAGGGCTGTGGAGCCCACAGCCACTCTTGGACCTTCCCTGAGCCAGTCTGAGAAGCAACTCTGGTTCACCCAAACATTTTGGGGAGAAGGCAGAGGATGCAGTCCAAGGAGCACATTTCTGTATTTCTTCCAGCGTTCAACGTGCTAACACAGCACCCTTTAGGTGAGGAGGCACTCACACTCACTGACAAGCCATGCAGGGAGCAAGAGCCCAAGGTACCAAGGGAAAGGAGGAAGATGGGGCAGAAACACGGGGTTATGGCAACTCTCAAAGCCACCCCTGTGTGCTCAAGCATGCCAAGGCCAACCCTGGAAGTCCTGCTGTCTCTAAAAGAAGCCACAGTTGAGAAGGTAACGTTATAAACCTAGAAAATAAGGTTTTACTGGTGCTGACTAGCTGGGACATGCAGAACATGTGTTGCAGGGAACATAGCATGATTTTATTAGCAAACACAAAGCCATTCATGCAGAGTGGCCCAAATGGGGTGGGTTGAATTAAGAGAACAATAGCAGCTCATCAGATGGCCCTTTGTTTCACATATGTCTTCAACTTACTACGCTAGCAAATGCTTAAAGCAACTTGGAAATACATTTTCATCTGAAGAGCCTCACGTTATTAACACATTAGATTAAAATCAAAATAATTGAGAACGTAACCTATTCCTGATGCCGTTCATTAAATGACTAAATCTAAACCATCAGCACTCAGCCAGCCTCCCCCTTTCGGAAACTCACTTGCCAACAAGTGACTATTTGTCTAATTTAGCCCAAGCCAGCACTTTGCAGCTCTGCTGAGACTAAACGGGACAGTCTTTCGGTACTAAACACAACTGTGCCTCACTGCCCGAGCGCCTGGGTCACAGGAGAGCTGTGGACCCCTCAAGCTGTCCAAGGAAAGATGTGCTCAGGCTCAGACCAATCTGAAAGGAAAAAACCAAAACCCCTGTTGCGTCAGAGGCTAATGCTAACCACGTTTCAAATTCGATCACGGATTCCAGTTCCCCAAATAACAAAACAATAGACACCAAAGAGGAAAAGTGGAAACTGCTGCTTGGGGAAGCTTGCCATGACATGTTGGCTGGAAGTGTGCTGGGACGAAATCCTGCTGCAGCCGGGCTGGGGCTCAGCACGCCACGGCAGCCCGCAGGAAGGGCACGGCTGGCTCCTCGCTTTCGGAGCTGCCTGCTGCTCCGTCTGCATCCCTCCTCGTTTCATCTCCAGCTCTCCCTGCAGCACCCGGTCGATGCACAGTATTTGTGCTGCTCGCTCACCCCAGGGTGGGAGGGATGAGAATAGATGAGCAGAAGAGAGAGCGGACAGCGTGGAGATGGCCTTGGGAAGGAGAGACTTCAAAAGTCACACAGCGGGCTCCGGCTCTCAATGTCCTTGCAATGGGCACCCCTGCAGTGACTTCAGGATCTAGAGTTGCCCCGCTCTTGTTTTATGCCTAACCATTTTTTTTTAAGATTTTGCTTTGCAAAACAACCAGGTAGGTGAGCAGAGATGCTGCTGCTTTAAAGCTGGCGTGAGGACCAGCCTGCCTACTGTTCATGCTTAAATGACACATTTGCCACAAGACACCAGTACAAAGATAAGGCAGCAGAGCCCTGGCTTAACCTTTGTTAAAGAATTCCTAATCTTCTCCAAGATGAGACTTTTGTTCTTCTTAACTGCCAGCCCAACACGCCACCTAGACTGCAGGGGGCCAGGTCCACAAACACAAATTAATTACATCAGCTGTAATTCACACCTCTGGATGCTTTTGAAGCGACTCGTTAAGTGCTTTTGCATAAGACAGTTGGAGAAGAAAAAAAAAAAGACCAGTAGTGTATCAACTGAAATACCAATTCCTGTTCTGGAAGGAGCACTACACAGATTAAACCCTAATATCCCAATGGGTGAATTCAAGCAGATGCAGTTTGTTTCAGTGCTGGTCTGTGTGTCTATCAACTCGCAGAGTCCAACAGACACCTCTAGGATCTGCCATAGCAGCAATAAAACGGCCATAACATGAGCTGAGTTCATCATTTCATCAGCCTGACTCCAGAACCCAGCCCCCCTCCCCAACAAGGGCTCAGAGACAGAGGAGCTTCCCAGCAGCTGCAGATGGTCGCTCGTGCCCACCAACCAGCCATGCCAGGAGGAAACTGGAACTTCACTAAGGAAGATGCTGTCCCTCAAGGGCTGGAAAATCCCCTGTCCTAATGCAAACCATCATGTAGTCGTCAACCCACAGCCACATGAACAGGGCCTCCAAACACCACTGCTGGGCAAACAATAAATGAGAAGTGTTTCAGCTTCGGCAGCCTTCGCAGTATGACCTTGAGGAGAGCAACGCGCCGCTGCCGGCAGATCTCTGGAGAGTGAGCTCAGCGTCACCGCTTGGGCCAGCAGTGACAGACCTGTGGGCAGGACAAGGCCAGGTAACTGCTCAGCACCCCGCAGAGAAACGATGACAGATTTACTCGGTCCCAAGTTGGTGCTGCACAGCTTTCAAGAGAGAAGGACAAACTTATTTTCCTATAAATTCAGGGACCTGTTGGAGCCAGTCCAGAAGAGGCCACAGAAACGATGCGAGGGCTGGAGCAGCTCTGCTGTGAACAGGGTGAGAGAGTTGGGGCTGTTCAGCCTGGAGAAGATCTGGGGAGACCATCTAGTGGCCTCCCAGTACCTGAAGGGGTCCTATAAGAAAGATGGGGAGGGACTTTTTAGCAGGGTCTGTAGTGATAGGACAAGGGGAAATAGGGGAAATAAACCAAAAAAGGGAAGATTCAGACTAGATGTAAGGAAGTCATTTTTTACACTGAGGGTTGTGACACACT
>NW_010299381.1:14409-20914 GCF_000700745.2 Antrostomus carolinensis | reverse complement strand
CTTCCCACCCAAACCAGTCTGTGGTTCTGTGATAATTCACTGGAAGGAAATTTGCGAGCAGCTGGGTTTGCTCAGAGAGACAATCCCTGCAGCAGGGAGGAGGCCTGCCCGTGCCTGAGCAGTCAGCACTGCTGAAGCCATGCAGGTCCCGACCCCAACCCACAACATCCAAAGGGATGTTCAGTCCTCTTCATTCAATCCTCTCCCCGCTTCCTTCCTGCTCCTCCAACCTGGGGACTACAGAGACAGAAAACCACCAGCAGCTTAATGATGGATGGGCAAAACCTCTTCAGGTATCAGATCATCTCTACCCTAAGGCTGATGGTGAGACAGCGGCCCTAAGCCCATCCTGCTGGAATGGCAGGACACAAACGCTGGTGGCTTTCTGCTTCACAGAATCACAGGATGTCAGGGATTGGAAGGGACCTCGAAAGATCATCCAGTCCAACCCCCCTGCCAGAGCAGGAACCTAAATGAGATCACACAGGAAGGTGTCCAGGTGGGTTTTGAATGTCTCCAGAGAAGGAGACTCCACACCCTCCCTGGGCAGCCTGTCCCAGGGCTCTGGCACCCTCACTGGAAAGAAGTTTCTTCTCAAGTTGAAGCAGAACCTCCTGTGTTCCAGCTCACACCCATTGCCCCTTGTCCTACCATTGGGCATCACTGAGAAGAGCCTGGCTCCATCCTCCTGACATTCGCCCTTTACATATTTATAAACATTAATGAGGTCACCCCTCAGTCTCCTCTTCTCCAAGCTAAAGAGCCCCAGTTCCCTCAGCCTTTCCTCAGCAGGGAGATGCTCCACTCCCTTAATCGAGCAGGGTGGCAGGGGCAGGACAGTGTGGGAGAGACAAGTTTTAGCCATTTTTATGAGTTTAGTATTCCTGCAACAACAACATGCTGCACGAGAACAACCCCCAAGCCAATTAGACAATTTTAAAAAACTCAACCCAACATTAAAGACTAATTGCTTCAGATAAAACCACCAAATGATTTTCCCTGACTCTGGTGCATGGTGGTTCTCCTCGGAATAAAAACGTGAGCTATTTACCCAGGGTGGGATTTTCATGAGGGCCAGTGGGTGTGTCAAGGCAAGGTCTGTAAGGAAAGAGGTTTTTTTTCTAAATTTTAATATTTTTTTTTGAAGGCCAACAGCTACAGCTTGGAAAAGGTAGCAAGCTTGCTTCCAGGCCCTCAGATTACCCTCCTGGTCTGCAAGAGAAGTAGGAAACTGAAAGTCAAACACAGGCTGAGAACAAATATTTCAAGTTAAATACGTTAATCAATTAGATAATTGGAGTAAAAATGCTGCTCTGTGCCCCCAAAGAGGCCAGGAGAGGTTGTGGGGGGAGATGTGGCAAAGCTGCAGAGAGAAGGACAGCCGTGCTCCACGCAGCACTGAGGTTACGTGCTGGGGAAGCATTAAAACCTGTCAGAAATTAAACATTCTTTCTTGAATGGGGGATTTATAGGATGGAGCAGAGAAACGCAGCTCCCAGGCCTGTCTTCAGAGGCACCTTCTAGGCCTCCACCATGAATCAGAGCTGCTCCTCAGTGCATGGTTGGCATTCTGGAGCAACAGCCAGGTGAGTCTAAGCCCTCCAGACCTTCCAAAAGCAAGCTGCTTTCAATGGAGGGTTCTCTTTGGGATGGCAAAGCCGTCCACGTGTGCAGGGATCCTGCAGCACCAAGCCTGGCCAAGGGTGACAACCACCTCTCCCTGCAGACCCTGTCCGTGGACCATCACAGCTAGAACAACAGGACAACTCCAACCCAAGGCCAAACTCTTTCTTTGCATAGCCTGGAAAGAATCCCAGCAATTCCAGCGACGGCAATCTCCCTGCCTGCCATCTCCTGTGGATTTTCAGTGCGAATGCCGGCCCAACACCTCACACAAGCGAGTTATTTCAAACATTTTCAGCTCGTGTTGTTGTGTGCTGAGGTAGAGTCGGGCGTGAAGAACGCATTCATTGAGTTAACTCTTTTACTCAGCAAGTGGAACAAATTTCATCACCCCCTACAAGTCCATTCTGTTTTCTATTTATACCGCAGCCATTTGGTGCAGGACTCAGGAGCAGCAGGAACAGGTGATGTCATGCACTGTACAAACAGCATTCTGTTCATACAGTGGGAAAATAAAGTGCATTCTCTCGCTTTCTTTGATCACGCTTAAAACAATCAGATTAGAAGTCACAGATAACCCAATACATGCTGGAGATGAAAGGACTCTGGAGAAATAAATCACCCAAAGTTAGATATTAAGCAAGATTTCTCTCTCAACAATCAACTTATCTGTGGAGAGAGGAGGAATGACCATGTGGTTTCAAAATCCTGCCAGGCATTTTATTTATTTTTATAATACCATAAAGCTACTCCACCCACTTTTTCAGAATGAACGTTGCATTACACAACACATCAAAGGGACTTTATGGCCTAAATTAAGCAATAAAATAGTTGAGATTGTGCGTTATGCTGAAAATTGGCTGGCTCTTGGTGCCTGGTGAGATGGGAGGTGAACACCTCGTGTTCAGAGCACCTGAAGAAAGCTGGGGCGGCATGGCCTGAGGCATCAAAGTGTGTGGCACTTGGATTTAATAGACCAAAGTGAAGTTGAGGCCTTCAGTGCCCGTTGTAACCCTGTCTTGCCCAGGGGACGCTACCAACCCAAGGCGTGGCATGGGCTATCGGTGCTGGCATGAAGAGCTGGTACATTAATAGGATATGGTTCTTCACGCCCATGACCTTTAAGGCTCTGTTGGAAGCTGTGGGCTTCATGGATGTGGTTCCTCATCTTCAGCAGCAAGCCATGCCTTGGGAAAAGGAGATGTGAAAACCTGGGGGAAAGCCCTATTGGTAGGTCTGCAACACGGCCACGCTTCCCACCACCCGGCCATCTCCTGCCTCTCCCACCTTGATCAAAATTACACAAAAATTAGAATTAATTAAAGCCCCTCTTGAAATGTTTTCTGGCTTGCACACATTTCTAATTGGAAAATAACCAGAAGACGGGATATGCAGGAGTGGCGTGTCAGTGCTAAGTGTATATTTTCCAGCTCTGCCTCATGTCCTTACACAGAAAGGTGAGAAATGAGAGACTATCAAGAGAGGAGAAAGTTGGCAGGTCTATTGCTCCAGACCAGAGCAGGAGCAAAGTTTCCACTGGAGCTGCTCAGGAGACGCAAGAAAAGTCAACTTGCAATGAGATACGAGCTGGCAGGTCCCCCACACCCCGGTGCGTGTGTGTCCTTCCCTTCCTGCTCTCAAAACAGGGGTTAAAAAAAAAAAAAAAAGAAGAAGATTTAATTAATTTGGGCCCTATCATGATTTTCTGTGGCCTGACTCATCGCGTTTGATCTCCCAAAGCTGGCGAGAGGTGTTTGAGCCTGCCCTCAGAGCCCCCGGCGCTCCAGCCAAGCACCAACAATGACTAGACAGACTTCAGCGCCACTCCTTCCATCTATCAATAGAGTCACTGTTGGGCGAGCTGACTCACTGCTCTCCCTGAGAACTGTTCGGCGCTGGTACTCCATCAAAAAAGGAAAAATAAAACTAAATAATTCTATGTTTGCGGAGAGCTAGCTTAGCAAGAAGAGGGCTTTTATTTTAAGGTTTTGTTTTTAGGAGGTTCCTCCAAAGAAAGCTTGTGCTGCTGCTACTTTTGGGCTGCAGAATTGGCCAGGAGCTCCTGGAGGACACACTCAAGCGGTTCTTTCTTCTAAGTCATGCTCTAAAGGCACAGTGAGGAGGGTATTTAAACCTGCAGACTGCACGTGAGGAAAACACACGTACACAAAAGTTCTAGAAACCCCCGGGTATGAGAGTAGAGCCGTTCATAAACAAGCCTGTTGCCACACGACATCTCCCATTCTGCAGTGGGGAATGAGAGGACTTTTCATATTCCCTTGATGTCTCTCCATCCCCTTACACTGAATCCCAGGCTCGCCATGTCAATCTACATTACATCTTCCTCCACTGCTCCCCAGAGCTGAGCTTGGGCTCAGCACAGCCAAGCCTGGGGTGGAGATGAAGGAGGGGTGAACGAACCCTGCCTGACACTTCTATTGCTGCTGTAAAACATGAAAACCACCCAGAACCACAACAAAGAATTCCTCAATAACATCTAAGTTCAATTAAGTAATAATGTTTAATGTTCCGCCAAGGACAGATGCAGCTTGGGAAGACAATGACAATAAAAGCTTCAGCATGAGTGAGCATGACATGAACCCAGGGAGATGCAAGCTTACAGGTAGACCTTGGCCATGCAACATACCCCCCAACCAAGTCACTCCAGCAAAACAGACCCACATTCCCAGCCCACACCCTGGTCCTAGAGGAACGTCATCATGGTTGGGTCAAGGGCAGTTGAGCAGCAGCAGCAAATGGGACATGAGGACCAATCCCTGTGCAGACATGCCAGACTGGGATAAGACATTCTTTTAGCCTGCTGTTGATCCAAGTTCAGATGGTCATTCATCTCTGCTCTACACCCAGGTATCATCACACACCAATGAGAACTGGGATTCTATATCCAGACTTCCTTCAGGCTGCTAAGCTTTAATTAACTGATTTCTCTATGATATTAATGAACGTCAGCAAGCTCTACCACATCTTCAGATTAACTGCATTTAAGCAATTAATTCCAATTCAGCCTATTCCTCCTGAAACTTCATGCAACACATCAGAACGAAGACATGCCACTACCTTGTTAAGATGACAGTAGTTGTTTGAAGAGCGTTTTAGGAAAGTATAAGACAGATTTCCACACAAGAAGACATAAAGACGGTATTTAAGGTTTCTAAGGTTCTTTGAAGAACTCCAAGACTTTACAAGAGAGACCAGACTCAGTACAAACAAGTCACCTGATGCAATTACAAGTCATGGTGGAGTTCCCAAACTTATCTCAATCAGACACTCTTGATTTCCTGTTTGCGGCACTGACAAATAAAAAGCTCTACATTACAGGTAATTATACTTCGCAGAGGACAACAATTAAGAAATAGCCAATTACATTTTACAAGCTCAGGATAATCAAAAGCTTCCTCAAATATCTAGAGTTGCAATAAGCACTTAGAAATGGCAACTCCCAACAAATTGCAGGTAATTTAGAGCAATTTACACAGATGACATATTTCCCTATCTACGCTTAAAACCTTCAAACTCGCTTCTGAAAAATACTGCAGGAGTTCCTGGAATGTATCACTGCTGATTTCTAAAAATAGTGCATTGCCCATTCCCACCTTCACTGGCCTTGGAGGCGAGATGCAGGACCTCTGGTCACCACACTGCAAAGAGAAATTCACCACCAGGAGAATATATTTATCAGATATTTAAAAACATGGGAGGATCCTAACATGCAAACCAACAAATAACAACAACAGAAAATCCATTCCTTCTGTTATGTGAAAATATGTTCCATTGCAATACTGCATAACTTGATTTAAGCCTTATAAAGGGTCACCCACTTTATTTGTCACCCAACACTTCAACTCGGACACAGTCAGTGCATGAGAACCAGGATCAACCAGCCAATTAAAAATCGTTAAATGATTGAGAGGAAAGGAAACATACCTTTCTCATTTTTGAAGCTTCATTTTTTAGATGGGAGATTTAAAGACACCCCTAGAGGTGCAGAGGAGGAGAGATGGACAAGGATAAGATCTAGCACAGATGGCAGTTTCATCCCTCACTTTAGAGGCTTTTTTTTTGTGGGGGGGGGAGGAATTATTTTCCTTGCTCACGTGGCTTGGGTTGCTGGAACTGCACTTTTATCTCAGAGCAGGGCTCTCATATTGTATTTCACAATTCTTTCCAGTGATGGTTCTCTGTCTACTGGCCACCAATCCAGCTGTAAGTGCCACTACTTCTGCTGCAAGAGCATATGAATTTCTGCGAGGCTTGTTGCTGCATAAAAGCTGATGAAGTCCTTCAGACATGCACGTGACAGAGGAGGATCTGCTTGGCAGTTACCTAAGAACTAAAATCACAGTGGTACTGGTTGGAAGGGACCTCTGGAGGAACAGAGTAGTCCAACCTCCAGCTTGAAGCAGGACTACTGTCAACACCAGGTAAGGTGGCCATGGCTGATATACTTACTAAGAACATGAATATTTTAAGAAATCTGGTGAGAGAAGTAGAATTATGATCAGCTATGGTGAGATACTGGAACAGCCTTTTCTGATCTTGCATCATAGGGACCACGGGAAGAGCAAGGAAGAAGGATTAACTCACGGGAAGCCAACAATGTGCTTGGAAGAGCCTGGGACGAGCTTTAACAGACTTCTCCACCACTGAAATCCTGTTCTCTGTTTCCAAATTCATGCTCAAAATACAGTAACACAGAGGGAACTGATGCAGAGTGGTGGGACAGCCAAAGGTGAAATCCAGCAGCCTAGCACAAACACACCATCCTGATTCTGCCTACCTGACATATCAACGTACCTATGTTCAATTTAAAAAGAAAAACTAGTTTTTAAAATTTAAATTTTAAAGGAAGCACATTTTTCTT
>NW_010299381.1:10481-14358 GCF_000700745.2 Antrostomus carolinensis | reverse complement strand
AGGGTTCCCCCTGCCACTACTGTCCCATCTGGAACAAGAGGTTTGGCTCCAGTCCCACGCTCTTTCTGCAGCTCAGGCTTCCAGGATGATTTCCAAAGCTGGGAAGTGAGAGGATTATGCTACTCCATGCCACCCGAGGCAACACACTACACCCAAGTCCACAGCCCAAGATGGGCTACCTGGGAGGGTTTCTGACATTGTTGGTGCCAAGCCACAGGCAGCAATTAACAAAGAAAAAGGGTTGCTCGTAGCTTGGCTGCTGGCAATGTGGTTGATGGCTCCGGAATGAAGAACCTACATGAGGTGAGAAAGGGAGCAATCCACGTGGAGGTGACTCAGGGCGTCACCATCAAGGACCAAAACCCCAATGACCTTGCTGAGTCCAAGCAACTGCCGCCTCTCAAGTGTATTCTACCATTAGGGAGGCAAATCCAGCAAATTGTAGGAAGCATCTACCCTTCTGAGCACATGGAAGAGCTGTGGGCAGGCACTGGAGGTCAGCATCTTCACTATAAAATCGATGGATATCAGCTCACTCACTTCAGCTCCAACAAGCCACCTCTCCCTCTGCCTTATGAGGAGAGGCTGAGAGAGCTGGGACTGTTCAGCCTGGAGAAGAGCAGCCTGAGAGGGGATCTGATCAGTGTCTATAAAGATCAATGGATGGGTCTGGGCTCTTTTCGGTATTACCCAGTGACAGGACAAGGGGCAGTGGGTAAAAACTGGAACACCAAAAGCTCCACACCAACTTAAGGAAAAACTTCTTTACTGTGAGGGTGCTGGAGCACTGGAATAAGCTGCCCAGAGAGGCTGTGGAGTCTCCATCTCTGGAGATGTTCAAAACCCCCCCGGACACTTTTCTGTGCAACCTGTTGTAGGGAACCTGCTTTGGCGGGGGGGTTGGACTGGACGATCTCCTGAGGTCCCTTCCAACCCCACCATTCTGTGATTCTTGTGAGAGTGCCCACGTCAATGATATTTGCAAGGGACAGTTGGCTCTCAAGGAGAGGAGCTCTAGCACTGCATCAAGAAAGGAACACAGAGCAACATGGGGCCAGCTGACTTCTCTGCCAAGATTGCTGCAGGATCAGAAAAGCGTCCTTGAGCTTTTGACTAAAGCTGCAGCTAGCAGGGCTCAACAGGAGAGAGGCTAAAACACATGCTGGGGCTCCTGCCTTCCTCAAATTTCCTCATCTCTTCCATCCAAGCAGCGTGACAGAGCAGTGGAGCTTGACCAGTTAACTGTCCCAGGGATGGAGGGCACCCTGCGAATGTCTGGATCAGAGACACAACTCCTCAGTCTGGGAGCTCCTTCCTCTCCTTTCCTCTCCTCTCCCTGCCCTCTCGCTGGAGGGAACACGCACCCTGAGCCTGATGAAACTGCCAAGGCGTTGGTTCTCAGCAGGGACACCCACTGTCTGTCCTCCCGGCCACCCGGGCAAGCGCCCTGCCCTGCGCCAACGCTCAGCCGGGCCGGAGAGTCGGGCAGAGTGCTGTGTTAGCACAAAAACAACAACAACTCCAACCATCTTCAGCCGCTTCACTGTAGCACATTCCCAATCTCTTGGTGATCGCAGAGAGAGAGAAGCAAGTGAAACGCATCTCTCAGCACAGGCTACCTTGTCCTGAACACCGCAGGGCTGAAAAGAAAAACACTGAGTTTTGCGCGGTTGGGCAGGAGAACAGCAGCACCTGCAATGACACACCATGAGGAAAAGCATGGGGTGTACCTTCCAACGCCCCTAAAGTCAGATGTGGCCAGGCTGCTGCATCCCAGAGGGACCATCTGAAGGAGGTTTCTTCTCTTCTTCCCCGGATCACTACAATCCATACAACAGATACTGCTGGAGGGATGTAAAAAGCCATGGCTTGGCTGTGGGCACCCAAAGCTGCTCCTCAATCACCTCTCCACCAGTCCCATCAGCATCTTTGTGTCATCCAGCTGCTACAACCTTTGCCACCCAAGCCCACAGAGAGCAAATCTGCATGAAACAGTTATTAAAACGGTGTGAGCCTCAGCACCTGCCTGTCCTAGTGCCTGCCACAGCTACGACTGGTTCCACCTCACCAGCCAAAACTCTGGAGCTGGAGAGGCCAGCAGAGACAAAGGTGTGCTAGGTTTACCTTTGAAGGGATTTAGATCTGGAGCACTCAACGCTGACAAACTGCTGAGACAAGCATTTACTCAGGTGTATAAACATCACGGACAGCAAACGTCAGCCTTGCAAGAATTCTTCTCCAAAGCTGAAGAATAAATTCAACTTTAAATAATTATGGATGAATCATTCGAGGAAAAAAAAAAAAACACAAACCAAAAAACTTTCAACATTTTCTCTTCGGTGCCTGACACTGATCATGCAGCTGCTTTGTTTTTAATATCATTACATATTCCCACCTACTTGCACTCTTAGTGCGTAGCAGAGTACTCCAGGTAGCAGAAAACCTAAAGCATAGGCTGACATTTCCTTTTGGCCTTTGAAAGTGACAGAACAGTTAAGACAAAACTTAATTTATTTGAGGTAGGAGGTAGAAAAGAGAGGCCACAAGTTAATTTCTCTTAGAAGCTGATGGTCTCCACCCAGAAACCTGCACACAAAAGAATACTGCCTTTTAAACTGGTAGGTTAGGTCTGAGACCAGAGCGAAGGTTTGTCAACCATGACAAGCTACGGCTTGTTTAACAGTCGACTAGAGGGTTGAAAAGTCTAATAAAACCAAAGGGCCTTCCATAACAAAGCTGCTGCCACTTGTGGAGAACATTCACACCCATTCAGTAGGGTTTTTTCAAACATGTAAAGGTATTTGGAGCCACTAAAGTGAGCAAAGACACACCAAAACTCAGCAGTTAGAAACTGAAGCTGGAAAAAAAACCTGCAGCAGGCAATAAGGAACACGGGGAGAACAGTGAGAGTAACTAACCACGGGAAGAGATAACAAAAATGCTGCGTGACCTCCCATCACTCGGATTCCTTCCTAAAATAGACATTCAGCCTGACCACAACTTATTGTGCAAGAATCACTGGGGGAAGCTGTGTGATCTGTTATCTCCAGGATTACCAAAGGAAAGTTTTTCCCATGCCTGTTTGGAAAGCTTCCTCTCTGCAGAAGGAGGAAGCTTTACAGATCAGTTTTTGCAGGCTCCTCCAGCCTCTTCAGGGGAAGACCCAAAACCACCACTTGCCGCCAGCAGGATGCTCAGTCTTCTCAAATGCCTCCAGTTGGGCTAATTTCCTCAACCAGCAGCACTCAAATCACCCCCAGGTCACAAACTTCACCGCATATATCTGGAGGGGAAAAGCACAATGCTGTTTTAACGTGGTGACAAACCCTCCGCTGTGGTGACACATCCACACATCCTTTGCTGCCCATTTCCATCTTGTTTCAAGCTCATCTATTTTTGCCAGCGTTGGCCCATCTTGAAGAAAAGAGGGTCAAGGGAGCCTTTTCAAAGTAGCTTTTCCCAAGTGAGGAAAATAAAGCTTCTCTGAGTGTGCAGATGTTCAAAGACACATTAAATATAAAGACTTCCACAACAAAGGCTGCAGCTTCTGCCCTTTCTTTTCCTGGCAGAGCCTTGGACCAAGCAACAAAGGGGGGTGATGGTCTTCATCCAGGGCTAGCAGCTCAGCAGAAGACACATGCTGCACACACCTGAGGCTGCCAGCCTACCCAACGGCTTTCTTTTGTGGCTTTGCTCAAGAAGGAACAGTTTTCATTTCCGAAGAAATAAATGTTATGACAGTCACATGGACTGAATTAAAAGTACAAAGACAAGCCTTCTCAGCCAAAGACCCCAACTTTTTATTAAAAAAATAAAAAAAATACATGCCCTGTGGAAATTCAATCTGAGTGGGGCCATAAGGAGAGCAAGAAGGTTC